>NC_046665.1:134766363-134777107 GCF_010883055.1 Belonocnema kinseyi
CACAACTAAATGTTTAAATTTATTACTTAATAGAATTCTTTAAATATTTTCAATTTTCCCGCCTTAATATTTAAAACTTTTAAAAAATTGAATGAAACTTTACAAACATGAAAAAAACAATATCCAAATACACTTATGGTAACAGCATATTTTTTCAGGTTAATAAATAAATAAATTATCTTCTCATTATTACGATTATTACTATCTTACTATTATTTGTTGACCCTCAGCTTGTAGACATCTTGGATTTCTCCCGCCCAGCCTGAAATACCTAATCGAAAAAAATATATCGATCCACTTTACACTAAAAATGGCGGCGCCCTGCCGTGTGACGTGTAGTTTACTTTCCAACATCCGAAAGTCATAAATGACATGGAATACTTCAAAAGTAGCCTAAAATCGGTCCTCGGGGCTCCTCCACCAGGAAATGAGCCTTCTGGAGCCGACACGGTAAGTACCGGAATTTTTTTTACTATTCTAGCAAAAAGAGTCTGCTACGGCTTGGCAGACGAACTGTCAAAATGTCATGTTTTTGCAGCTCTGTCACTTTCCAGACCGCTAACAGATTGCAATAAGATGCAACGAAATTAGGGCCAAATTTTTGACCTCATGTTATTAATAATTGAGAAGTTTGTGTATATTTCAGGGTGGAATAATTGTTTCTTTAGGTTATGTCTCTCTTTTCCTGATTTGCAAAATGTACTGTAAATATTGAAGGAGGGGACGTTTTCATGTATATTTATTTAATATATTAAAAAATATATAGGCCTTTCGATTTTGTATGTTTTTATTAATTTTAGTTCCGAAATTTTGAAGTAATTTTACCTGGAAAGCATGGAATTGCCACGAATTTTTCTTTAAGTCAGATATTTTTTTCGTGAGCATGTCTTTATGATTATTTTTTAAATTGCAGTATAAAATTGAATAAAAATTATTCTTTATTTATGGAAGTAAATTTTAATTACTATATTACTGAAAATTTACCTATTCTATTTTTACTTGGAATTTCATTTTTTTTAGATAAAAAATTCAGTTATTTATTCATAATTTTAGTTGAAAAATCATCTCTTTGGTTGAACATTAATTTCTTCAAATAAAAGTTTAACTACCCAATTTTTAGTTGCAAGATTATTATTTTTAATTTAAAAATTTAATTAAAGAGTTGTCCTTTTTGATAAAAAATTTATAATTTTTGTTAAAAATTCACCTTTTTGGTTAAAAATTAATTTCTCTGTTCGAAAGTTGAAGTATTTTTTTTTAAATTGGTTACTTCTGGGTTGAAAATTCAAATATTTGTTTTAAACATTTTGTATTTTATTCAAAAGTTATTCTTCTTAATAGAAAATTAATAATTTTTGTTGAAAATTCACCTTTTTGGTTAAAAATTAATTTCTCCGGTCGAGAATTGAAGTATTTTGAAAAAAATTTGTTACTTTCTTGTTGAAAATTAATTTTTTGAATTGAAAATTTAACTATTTCTTTTTTAGTTAAAAATTCAACTATTTCGTTCAAAAATTATATATATTTTTTAAAATAAAAGTGTAACTTTTACATTTATTGGTTGAAAATTGATATTTTTAAATTGAAAATTAAACTATTTAATTGGTTAAAAGTTAAACTCTTTTATTAAAAATTCATTTTTGATTAAATATTAATTTCTCTGTTCGAATATTGTAGTATTTTGTTAAAAATTTGTTACTTTTGGGTTAAAAATTCAAATATTTGTTTCAAATTTTCTGTATTTTATTGAAAATTTGTCCTTTTTGATAGAAAATAAATAATTTTTGTTAAAAATTCACCTTTTTGGTTAAAAATTAATTTCTTTGTTCGAAAATTGTAGTATTTTGTTAAAAATTTGTTACTTTTGGGTTGAAAATTCAAATATTTGTTTCAAAACTTCTGTATTTTATTGAAAATTTGTCCTTTTTGATAGAAAATAAATAATTTTTTTTAAAAATTCACCTTTTTGGTTAAAAATTAATTTCTCTGTTCGAAAATTGTAGTATTTTGTTAAAAATTTGTTACTTTTGGGTTGAAAATTCAAATTTTTGTTTCAAAATTTCTGTATTTTATTGAAAATTTATCCTTTTTGATAGAAAATAAATAATTTTTTTTAAAAATTCACCTTTTTGGTTAAAAATTAATTTCTGCGTTCGAAAGTTGAAGTATTTTCATAAAAATTGGTTACTTTTGGGTTGAAAATTAATTTTTTTAATTGGAAATTTAACTATTTCTTTTGTATTTGAAAATTCAACTATTTAGTTAAAAAATTATATATTTTTTCAAATAAAAATGTAACTATTCTATTTTTTGGTTGATGATTGATGTTTTTAAATTAAAAATTAAACTATTTAATTGGTTAAAAGTTAAACTCTTTTGTTAAAAATTCATTTTTGGTTATTGATTCATCATTTTAATTGTAAAGTAATCCCTTTGGTTGAAAATTTAACAATTTTGTTGGAAAATAATTTATTCGTACCAAAAATTCATTTTTGTTTGTTTGTTATAGAAAGAATGTTTCTAACAGAAAATTGAACTATTTGGTTGAAAATTGATATTTTTTTAGTTGAAAATTCAACTGTGTTGTTAAAGGTTTACGTATATTGTTAAAAAATTCGTCTTTTTATATAGAATATTAATCTTCTTGGTTGGCCATTCATCTTTTTAGTTGATAATTAAACTAATTGGATGAAGATAGACTCTTTGTTAAAAAGGATTTTGCTCTATTTTCGTTAAAAAAATTTTAATTAATTTTTTTGACTAAAAATGTAACTATTCCAGTTAAATATTTTATCATTTTAGTTGAAAATTCATCACTTGGGGTTAACATTAATTTTTTAACTTTAAGTTTAGCTATTCAATTTTTTGTTACAAAATTGTCTTTTTTAGTTGAAAATTCTTTTTTTTTTTGTAGAAATTAGTCTTTCTGGTTGAAAATCCAATGATTTTAGTAAAAGATTCATCATTTTAGTTGGAAATTCATCTTTATGGTTTAAAATTCAATTATTCCAGGTGAAAGTCATCATTTTAATTTAAAAATCATTACTTTGTTTGAAAGTTGAGCTATATATTTTTGAACTGAAAATGTAACTATTTCAATTGAATATTCCATAATTTCAGTTGAAAATTCATCTCTTTAGCTGAAAATTAATTTTTTAAACTGAAATTTAACTATTCAATTTTTGTTGAAATTCTTTTTACTTGTTAATTCATGTATTTTGCAACATTGATCTTTTTATGGTAAAAATTACTCTTCGTTTTTGGAAATCAATATTTTTTTAATTTAACTATTTCCGTTAAATATTCAAAATTTTATTTAAAACTTCATTACTTTTTGTGAAAATGTAAATAATTAGCAGAAGTTTCGTTCTATTATGGTTTAAAATTAATTGTTCCAAATTTTAATTTAAATATTTCGTTGAAAATTCCTTCTTTTTGGTAGAAAATTAATCTTCTTGCTTGCAAATTTAACAGCTTCTTTGCACTTTTTTTATCTCTTGACTGAAAAATGTTTTTAGTTTGTTTAAAAAAATCAATTATTCTAATTAAAGATTCATCACTTGTTTTAAAAATTGATCAGTTTGGTTTAAAATAAATTTTATTAACCGAAAATATAGCTTCCATTTTTGGTTAAAAATTGATCTTTTTTAGTTTAAAATTCAACTATTCGTCTGAAAAATTTTACTTTTGTAGTTGACAATTCACGTATTTCGTTGAAAAATCATCTGTTCTGTTAGAAAATTTATCTTCTTGTTTAAAAAACTTATTCTTTTTGATTCAAAACTTAAGTATTCCAGTTAAACGTTCGTCATTTCAGTTGAAAATTAATCTTTTTGTTTTAAAAATAAAACTACTTTAGTTAAACTAATTCGTTAAAAAATCCATCTTTTTTGTTTGAAATTCATCACTCTGGTTGAAAATTCGTTTCGTTTTTGCTGGAAATTTAATTATTTAAAGTGATAGTTTAACTATTTCATTTCCTGTATTTCATAATAATTAAACTTCAAAGGTTCACAATATTTTCCACAGTATTTAAAATTCTACAATTTGAAATGGTGAAAATAACAGTGACTTTTGATTTGACAGAATCACATCTTTCAGTAAAAAAATGTATCCAGTCCTTTTTAAACGTGATTTGATGCTGAATGATATCATACTTATTAATAATATATTTATTGTCTTTAAAATTTTTATAATTTTAATTTAAAATTGTAGTTTTAAATGTGCAATTCTAAAATAATTTAATCTTTGAGGCCTTGATACCAACATTTTTTCTTATATTGATTAGTAGATTAATTTTGGGAGGTTTCAAATTTTAAATTTCACAATATTGTAGTTTCAAATTCAAATATTCAAAATTTAAAGACCATTTCGCTATGAAATATTTCAAAATTTCGTATTAAAAGCGTGGAATATTTCTCTTGAATTTAATAATTTTAGATGTAAATACAAAGAAATGTTGCACTGAAAAGCTTGAAATTGTACAATTTCAAAAAATCAAACCATAGCAATATTCTTTTGTATTCTTTATCTTCATTTTTAATATTTAATGTAAGATTATACAATTTTCTAATTTTTATTTGAAGATTTAAATAAATTAATCATATCAATTTGAGGTTAAAATAAAAAAAGATGAAACTTAAACTATCTGAAATTGACGAGTAAATGGATAATTTCAGTAATTTTAAGTGGTTACAATTTCAGAGTTCTGAATTTTCATGATGAACGCTATATTTTTAATTTTTCCCTTTTATAATTTATAATTTTACAATTGAAATTGAATCCGTAGAATTTTGGAAAATAATATTACCAATTTACAAATTATCAATTTTTAAGCTAATTAAATTTACTTAAAAAATTTACATTTTAAAGGGTATGGGTATAAAAAAGTTTTATTATCACAATTTTTGGTGACTACATTTTTTTCAATTTTAAATGAAGTTCGCATTCGTTTCAGTTACCATGGTTTTAGTTTTCAATATTAAATAGTCAAATGTTACTCACTTTGAATTTTAAACGACGCAATTTCCAACATTCAAGGCTTAAAATATTTAATTTTTAACGTTTTGATATTGTCCTATTTTCAAAATTTTAATCTAAAACCACGCTAGTTTCCTGATTATCCAAAAAAATTAAAATTGCCTAATTTTCAGCGCTTTAACTTGGAAATGATACAATTCATCTCCTTTTTCTAATTAAATTGTCGAAAATCATTCATATATATTTCGTTTGATTTCAGACGCTGGCAATTCAAAATTATAAATTATTAAGTATTGTTAAAAAAATATTTAAAACATTATATTAAATAATCGGTTTATTAATGGATTTTTAAATTTGCATATTTTCATGTCATTAAATACAAAATTCAGAGACATGAACTCTGTATTTTCCTTTATTAGACACAAAAATTTCCTTATCGTTCTTGTTAAATGATTTAAAGGCAATCAATTTCTTGCAAATAGATTTGCTGTTATTTATCGACTTCCGAAATTGATAGTGTATGTGAAAAAAACTGTGGTTTCGCAAATATTGTTGATTTTTTTTCTAAACCGGGAGAAATCACGAATATTTACCGGGAGAAACCCGGGAGACGAAATTTAAAAAAAAAAGTGGACACCCTGAATACGTCTTTTTTGGAAGAAAATTAATCTTTGAAGATTCAACCATTTAGTTACGAATTCATTTACTTTGTTGAAAATGTAATATTTTTACTTAAAAATTTAGGAATTTGAAACGGTTTAAATTTATTTTGATGTAGTACCTACATTAATTTTACCTTAATATTTACTGAATTTCAAGTATAAGAATATAAAATAAAAAATTGATTTGAATTATTTTCTTAGTATTATTTAATTATTTAATTATTCGAGGATGCTAATATATTTAATAATAGCTTTCAATATAATTTATCAAAGCTGTCTAAAGTAAATACATTAGTTGGTTGCCTAGAAACTTAAAAAAAGAACATTATTTATAACAATCTTATGAAACTGTTTAGATATTTCGAGTCGATTGTTTTTAAAAATGCAAAATATTTTAATGGTTCCGTATTATGAAAAATTATACCTGGGAAAAACTTGAGATACTTGGAAAAAACATGGATTTGCCAGAAAAAATTTTCTTGTCAGGATTTGAGTAGATAAAAGTGATATAAAAAATAAAAATCATAAAGTGTGATTTTCCATTTAATTTCACATAAACGTAAAAATTGCTAGTCAATTTATTAGCATTGTTTTGAAAAAAAAGTCTACGAAAAATGTTGTTTTTTTTTACACGAATTTGTTAAAATCACTACATTTATTGAAAGTTCTTGTTTCTTGCATAATATTTTCATTGGAAATTGTACCCTACAATATCAAGAAAAACTTTTTTGTTGTGTTTTAGTTACTTGAATAAAGTGAAAACGAGTTTCTGAATTTATTATAATTTAGAATAAATTATTTGTTACATTTTTAAATTATCTTACATTATTATTTGTAATAATTTATAATACAATTTTTAATTTGGAATATTTAGAAAAATTATTAAGAATAATAGATTAAAATATAGCTGAAAGTTCATCCATTTTACTTTGTATTTTTTGTTGGGAAATTAATCGTCTTGGTTGACAATTAACCTTTTCGGTTGAAAATTCATCCAATTTGTTAAAAATTTATTTTTGGTAAATAATTTATTATTTGAATTGAAAATTTTGTTCTTTAGTTGACAATTGAACTAATCTGTTGATTCGTTTTTTTAATCAATTAAAACAAAATAAAATTTAACTATTCCAGTTGAGGATTCATCATTCTACTTGTAAAGTAAATTTTGTTGGAAAATCATTTTGTCGCCCCATAAATTTTTATTATTTTTTTTTTTTGTCATATGATTAATATTTCTAATTGAAAATTGAACTATATGGTTAAAAATTTATGTTTCTTTAATTGAAAATTCGTCTTTTTATATAGAATATGAATCTTCTTGATTGACAATTTATCTTTTTAGGTGAAAACTAAACTAATAATTTTTTTTGTTAGAAATTCATCATGTTAATTGGAAATTAAAATCTTTGGATGAAAAATGAACTATTTCATTGAAAATTAATTTATTCTTTGGCTGATAATAATAATTTTTTTTTACTGAAAATTGAACTATTTTAGTTGAAACCTCAACTATTTAGAATAATGGTTACTATCTCCTATTATAGTAGAGGTTCCTTGTAAAATTTAGAATACATTAAAAAGTGAAATCGAGTAAAATTGAATTAGAAAACAGATATAAGAAATGATTATTTATGAAATATTTTTTTTTAGGTGGAAAGGTTGGTGGATAGACTCCAATCTTCCACTTTGCTCGATGATAGAAGGGATGCATGTCGAGGCCTCAAAGCCCTCTCTCGATCTTATCGAGTCGAAGTAGGAGCACAAGGCATGGATGCCTTCAGACAAGTTTTAGAAATGGATAAAACAGATTGCGAAATTACTGGTCTTGCTCTGGAAACCCTCTGCAATATAACGCATCCAGATACTTTTGATGAGGAAGGTAAAAGAAAAAAATTACATATTTTTAATTTTTTTTTTAAATTTTTCAAGCAAACTATCACATTTTCTGTTTTTTTTTTTTCATTTTTTGTTTAATTTTTCCAATCGAAAGTTCCAATTAAGGAATTTTAATTTAAAAAATTTTTTAAAACGTGCGCAAAAGCGAAGAAAAAACACGCGAGAGCAAAAAACGACCCAAAAAAATTTTTATTTGAAAACAAATAATTTAATGTTCATACCAATAATTTTCTACCGAAAACCTAAATTAAGTATTTTAAAAATAAAGTTTGTAACAATAAAAAACGAATTTGGAATAAAATTGATCAATTTTCAACGAAAAACGGTTATATTATTAGTTTAAAGAATAAATTTACAACAACAAATTAAAAGTTTTCAGGAAAATAGTTTAATTTTTAACAAAATCCCTGAATTTTTAACCATATAGATGAATTTTTAAATAAAAAGATCAATTCTTATCGGAAGATGAAACGTTTTATCTTGATCTAAAAACATAATCTTAAGCTATATTACAAAAAGTTTGACAAAAAAGATGCATTTTCAACTAAAAAAATTCATTCCTTATTAAAATAGCAAAATTTTAAACAATGAGAATAATTTTCTACCAAAAAAGATCAATTTTCAACTGAGAAAGTTCATGTTTCAAGCAAAAAATGTTAACAAAATTGTTCAAGTTTCAAATTTTTAAAAAATTTCAATCGAAGATGATACATTTAAATGTTCAGTATAAAAAATTAATTTTCAGCAAACGAACACTTCAATTTTCACAAAAAAAAAAGAATTTTTAACTAAAATAGATACATTTTCAAACAAGAAGAATAATTTAATTCTAAAACAGATGAATTATTAACTAAAAACGGTCAAATTTCAAGCCTAAAAAAAAATTCCGAATGAAAGTTCAATTTTCAATTAATAAATAAATCAATTTTCAACTAGAATATATAAATTTTCAACAAATAATTATACAATTAAATTCTCTGTTAATTTTTTTTCAGCCCAAAACCAATCAAATTCTCAACAAAATAGTTGAATTGTCAATAAAAAAATTAATTTCCTATATCAACAGATGAATTTTCAAACAAGTGGAATAATTTTTTTAACAAAAAAGAGGAATTTTCAACTGAAAATGATAATTTCTAAAAACAAAACAAAAATGTCAACAAAATTGTTAAATTTCCCACTTTAAAAATGAATATTTAAACTAAAAAAAAAAGTATTTAAACAAAAATGAAAGTTACATTTTCAGACAAAAATTCTAGACCAAAAATGAAACAGTTAAATTTTCAATTCAAAAAATCAATTTTGAACAACAGCAAAAACAATCAAATTTACAACAGAATAGTTAAATTTTTAAACGCAGAATGAAATGCACAAACAACATGAACAATATTCTAATTAAAAAAATGAATTTTCTACCAATGAAATTAATTTTTTCTAAAAACCGCAAATTTGGAAGGAAACACGAAAGCAATTTTCAACCTTAGAAATGAATTTTAATCTAAAAAATAAGTATTCAACCAAAAATGGAATAGTTAAATTTTCGGATAAAAAATTGATTTTTCAACAAAGTAGTTTAATTTTCAACGATGGCATTCATGGTTGAAAATTCACCTATTTTATGGATAATTCGTTTCTTTTTTGTTGCAAATTAATTTTGTTGAAATTCCTTCTTTTTTTTCGAAAACTATTTGTTTGAAAATTCTTTTTTCCGCATGAAAATTAATTTTAAAATTATATTTTTCAGTTAAAAATTCATTATTTCTGTCGAAAATTAAAGTTTTCAAATAAAAATGTAACTATTACATTTTTGGTTAAATCTTTTTTTTTTAGTTTTAATATTAATTTTTAAGTTGAAAATTTGGCAATTTGTTGATTTTTTTAATAATATATCTTTTTTCAGTTGAAAATTCTTCTATTTTAATTGAAAAACCATCTGTTTTGGTTAAAAATGATTTTTTTTTGTCTTTTTGAAAATTTTAATATTTTGTTGAAAATGAATTTTTGGAATTAAAAAATTTAACTGTATCATTTTCGGTTAAAAATGTATTTTATTAATTAAAACATTTGTTTTTTTGCAAGAAAATTGACCTTTCTCAGTTTAAAATTTATATTTTTTGGTAGAAATTTATTCTTCTTGTTTAAAGTTCATATATTTTATTTAAGAATTAATTTCTTTCGTTAAAAATGCATCTTCTTATTAAAACTACTTTTTTGTTGATTTAATATGATTTGTTTAGAAATTCAATTAGATGGTTGAAAGTTTATGTATTTTGTTGGAAATTAATCTATTTTGCTAAGCAAAATTTTTGTTGTTTTATTTCTTAAATTGGTAACAAAAAAAATAAATTTTTAATAAAATAATTCAATTTTAATACCGAAAGATAAATTTTCTACCAAAAAAGACACAGTTTCAATCAAATATATAAATTTTCAACTAAATGAAGGACAGTTGAATTTGGAGTTGGAGAAGTTAATTTTAAATGGAAAAGAGCGAGTTTTTGGCAAAATGAATTAATTTTCAAACAGAAATGGAATAGTTACATCTTCAGTTAAAAAAATATAATTTTTAACTAAAAAGAAACAAATAGTTTTTTTTTCCGCCAAAGAAATGAATTCTTAACAAAAACTAGAAAAGTTAAATTTTCTACAAAACAGATCACATTTTAACGAAAAAGATTACATTTCTATCAAAAAAGATACATTTTGAACATAAAATAGAATAGTTAAACTGAAATTTCAACTAAAATGATAAATCTTCCACTAAAAAAAATTTAATTTTTAACCAAATACGTGAATTTTCAACTAAAAAGATAAATTTTCGACAAAAAATAAAATAGTTAAATTTCCACTTAGTAAAATTAATTTTGAACCAAAAAAGAAACGAATTTTCAACAAATATTTAAATTTTAAACCAAGGAAATTAATTTTTAACCAAAAAGATGAAATTCCTACTAGTGAGAATACACTTCTACAAAAAAACACAGATTTTAAACACAAAGTTGAATTTTTACATAAAACAGATAAATTTTCAATAAAAAAATATTTTTAAATTTAAAGTCAATTTTCAACGAAATGGTACATTTTTAGACCAAGAATATTAAATATTTCGGGGTAGGCGTGACTCACTCGGCAAGGGAAAGGAGTAGTGTGTGGAAGGGATAGAGATTTTTCAGATTGATCCAGAATTCTCGTGCTATTTAAGTAAA
>NC_046665.1:134777207-134786443 GCF_010883055.1 Belonocnema kinseyi
TTTATGCAATAAGTTTATTTTCTGAGTCGAAATCATGTCAAAGTTAAGTATCAAATCGTCATATGGTGGAGATTGTAGTTCTAACGTCAGTCCCACCAAAAGGTTCAGTTAATAAGGGAGGGTTGGGAGAGGGGGGAGGTAGAACTGGAACCGATAGACTCGTCTTGGGTTTGTGTTTTTCTTTTCTTGCTGAGAAGGTCACCAGCCTTCAGCAGCGTTGTGATGTATGGAAGTTAGTATCCGGCCGTCTTCTCAGGCATTAAATTCAAAACTTCAATAAAATACAGTAATTTCAAACACAGAAATGAACTTTTAAATCAAATGATTAATCTTCAACCAAAAATATTATATTTTAATCAAAGAGTTAGTTTAATTTTCAAACCAAAAATTAATTTCCTACAAAAAAGGCATACTTCCAAAAAAGTACATGAATTTTCATCTAAACAAGATCAATTTTTTATCAAAATTAGAATAGTTAAAATGTTAGTAAAATAAATGTTCAACCAACAAAAAAGTTTTTTTTAACCCAATAAATTATTTTTTAACTAAAAATAGAAGAATTAAAGTGTCAGTTTAAGCAATCAATTTTCAAACAAAAAAAACATTTTTAACAAAATAATTCAATTTTAAAACCGAAAGATAAATTTTCTACCAAAAAAGACATAGTTTCAATCAAATATATAAATTTTCAACTAAAAATAGGATAGTTGAATTTGCAGTTAGAGAAATAAATTTGAAACCAAAACAGCGACTTTTTGACTAAATTAACTAATTTTTAAACAAAAATGAAATAGTTACATCTTCAGTAAAAAAAATAATAATTTTTAACTAAAAAGAAACAAATTTTCAACCAAATTAATTAATTTTTAATCATAATGATAAATTTTCAGCCAAAAATATGAATTTTTGACCAAATAGTGGAATTTTCGACCCAGAAGATGAATTTTCTATAGAAAATTTCAAATAAATAGTTTTTTTTTTCAACCAAAGAAATGAATTCTTAACAAAAAATAGAAAAGTTAAATTTTCTACGAAACAGATCATGTTTTAACGAAAAAGATTACATTTCTATCAAAAAACATAAATTTTCCACAAAAAATAAAATAGTCAAATTTTCCCTTAGTAAAATGAATTTTGTACCAAAAAAGAAACGATTATTTAACAAATATTTAAATTTTTAACCAAAGAAATTAAAAATATGAAATTTCTACTAATTATAAAAATAGAATAGTTAAATTTTCAGTACAAAAAATATTTTTAAATCAAATTAAAGTAAAATTTTAACGAAATAGTATAGTTTTAAACCAACTAGAACAAATATTCTCCCATTAAATTCAAACTTTTAATAAAATATAGGAATTTTGAACCAAATATTTGAATTCAGTTTAAAAATTAATTTTTAACTAAATAATTAAATTTTGAAAAAAAAAGTTTTTAGAACTAAAAATGTCAATTATCAACTAAATTATTCAATTTTTTACAAACTAGTTCCACTTCCTATTGAGTAGATGAATTTTCAACCAAAAAATATGAATTCTCAAAGAAAAAAGTGTTATTTGATATATTAACCAAAAAGGATTTTAATTTTGTATCAAAAATAATTTGATTCAACCAAAACAATTGAATTTTTACCAATAAGAAGTTATATTTGGTATTTAAAGAAAAAAATAATTTAATTTTAAACTAAAAATGGTTGAATAAAACCAAAAAGACGAACTTTTAAGAAACTATTTGAATCTTCAACTAAAGAGTACTAAAAGTACTCTAAAAGTATTAAAAATATATTTTTTTTTCAGTTAAAACCATTAATTTGAAAACAAAAATGTATAATTTTTAACAAAAATAATAAAGCCTTTAAACGAAGACATACATTTTGAACTAAAATATTGATATTTAAGCCACAGAAGATTTTAATTTAAAATAAAAAGCAGTAGAATATAACAAAAAAAATGAAGTTTTCAACAAAATACTTGAATCCTCAACTAAAACGGATTATTTTTTAACCATATATTGCATTTTTAATTTAGTTTAATTTTCTACCGAAAAATACGAATTTTGTATCAAATTATCTTGACTGTTAACTAAATATTTTGAACAATGGATGTGATGTTAGTCCACATTTTATTTTATTATTTTTTAGTCTATATTTTTTTCGTTTATAAACATTTTGAATTTGATATTTGATTTGTTAAGCGAAAAAATGATTTAACTGCAAAAAAATAATTTTCTACAAAACAGTTTAATTTTGTACCAAATAGTTGAATTTCATACCAAATTGTGAAATTGTCAAGTCAAAAAAATTTTTTTTTATGAAACCTTCAACCCGAAAATATGAAATTTCAACAAAAAAATTATTTTACAACAGATCAGTTTTTTTTTTACAAAATTTACAAAATTTAATTATTTTTTAATATTGGAAATAATTTTTTTCTCAAAATGTTGCTACCAGATTATTATTTTGAACCTTTTAATGGATTTGAAGGTTTTAGGATATTAAATTTCCCTTCTTAAGATCCCAGAAAAATTTGTTAAACAAAATTTCTCAATTGATTTAAAGAAAATATTTAAAAATATTTAAAATGATTTCCTAAAATTTCTGGGAAAATTGTAGAAGATTTTAAAGTAAAATTTTAGAAAAAATTCGAATAAGATTAAGAGATATTTAAAAGTGTTGAAAGGATACAAAATGGAATTTTATTCATAACAAAATGTAGCTTTTTGAATATTTCAAACAAAAAATTTCGAAGTTTTTTAAGAATTTTAAAAGATTTCAAGAGAATAAAAAAAATTTTGAGATTTCTCGGAAAATATAAAATGATCTTTTATTTATAACCTTCATTTTACGAGACTATTTAAAAAAGTTTCAGAACATTATGAAAGACTTCTAAAGTTATCAAAAAAGAATGTAGAAGATTTGAAAGCAATTTTGTTAATTTTGTTAATTTAGTTTAAAAAAAAAACTATTGAATTTTCTACAGGTTTTAAGATAATGAAAAAACTGTTTTAAGATTCCTGGGAATTAAAAAAAAATTATTCTAAAAAATTAATTTTGAGAGCATTTTTAAAAAGATTTTAAAACATTACAGAAGATTTCCAAACTAGTCAAAAATGACTTCAAAAGATTTGAAACTCGTCAATTTCTTCCGCAAAAGCTTAAAAATCCTTTAAAAGAAAATGAAAAGATTTTTTAGATTTTCTAGATACTTCTTCGACATATATGAAATCTTAAAAAAAAATTTTACTCTTTCTCGAAAAACCTAGGAAAATTATATTTATATACCCTTAAGGCAAATAAACAAAGATAATTAAAAAATAATTAGTAATTCGAATTTTTAATTTTGTATTAAAAATCATTTTTTTCTTCAAATTATAATTTGATACCTTTTTTTAAAATCTTGACTGAAAAATATTTTTTGGTTGCAAATTCAATAATGTTGTTGAAAATTTATCTTTTTTAGTAGAAATTTCAACTTTTTTGTGATGAATTCTTCTTTTTGGAGGAATTAATATCTTTTTGATTCCAAATAGAAATTATTTTTTAGTTTAATCATCAACTATTATATTTTTCGCTGAAACATAATTTATTTGGTATGAAAACTCAATTATTTGTTTAAAAGTTAAACTACTTTGTCAAAAATTTATATTTTTGGTTGAAGATTCATTATTTCAGTTAAAAAGATGTTTTGGTTAAAAATGATCTTTTTGAGGAAAATTTACATTTTCGGATAAAATATTCAACTTTTTTTTTAGAAATATCGTTTCTTTTAGAAAATATTTTATATTTTTGGTTAAAAATACAACAGGTGGAAAATTAATCTTTTTTGTTTGAGGATTCCATTATTTTGTTAAAAATTTTTCTTTTTTTGTATGAAATTATCTGTTTTTTTTTTTATTTAAAAGAAAAAGATTTTGGATTTAAATAACAACTGTTATTAAAAATTTCCAAAATTTTTTTTAATATTCTCAAGATTCTTTGGAAAATTATACATATTTATACAACCTTAAAAATAAATAAAACATGAAACGCAAATTTTCCTCCCATCAAACTCGATAAAAATATTAGAAATGAAAAATTTCCCTCTTCCAATAAAAAAAAAAATAATAGAACCAAAATTTTTTCCCTTCCATTAATTGCCTTTCTTCAACTCACAAAAAAGATTAAAGACAACAATTTTGTCCTTTTCATCTGAATAATTAATAATAAAAATGTTCAAAATGTATCTCTTCCAGTTTAAAAAAAAAAATGAAACCTAAAATCTCCTCCCTTCCAACTCGATAAAAATGTCAAAAAGAAAAAATGGCCTCTTCTAATTCAGAAAATAAATAAATAAATTTTGGTCCCTTTCAATTCTATAAAATCTTTACAATAAAAAATGCCCCTCTTCTAATACAGATAAAAATTGAAAACCGAAATTTCCTTTCTTATATCTAAATAGAAATATTAAAAATAATATCCCTCTTCCTACTTCAAAAAAAAATAATGAGAATAAAAACCTCTGCACATAAACTCAATAAAAATGTTCAAAAGAAACAAAAGGCCTATTCTAATTCAGAAAAAATGAAAACCAAAATTTCTTCCCTTCCAACTCTGTAAAAACCTTAAAAATAAGTAAATTTCCCTCTGCCAATTTAGAAAAAAAAAACTAACTGAAATTTCCTCTCTTCTAATTCAATAAAAATGCTAAAAAAAATCTTTATTCTAATGCATACAATATTGAAATTCAAAAATTCTCTTTTAGCTCGATATAAATCTTAAAAATATAAAATGTCTCTGTCAATTCAAGAAAAATTAAAAAATTTAGTTTCTTCGTTTTAAACTCAATAAAAATGTTAATAATGCAAAATTGTCCTGCTGCATTTAATTAAAAATGTACAAAACAAAAAAGTTTTTCCTTTAACTCGGAAAAAATGAAGTATCAACATTTCTTAAATTTCTTTTAAAATTAGAATTGCTTTTTGAGATATAAATCCTTTTTATTTTCATTGTTTTAATTATAAGTCGTTTTTAATTAATTATTGTTCAGTACATACATCAAAATTCAACCCTTTCACTTTCAAGCAAATAGTCAAATATTGCAAAATTTGAAAAAAAATCGTTTTTTTTTTAATTGAAGAATTTCAAAATGGGTTTTTAAATGGAATATTTTATACTGGAACAATATTTGATTCGGATTTGAAATGAAATAAAAGTGTTTAATTATTATAAATCTATTAATTTTAAATTATTAGAAAAATTGAAAATAGTGTTTTTTTTTTTTCAACAGATTCAGAATCGTCTTGTAAAATCTATTATTTCTCCATTTTTAACACTCGAAGTACAGTTCGGTTAAAAACCCCCCATTAATTAATTTATATTTACAGTTGATTAACTTAAAAAAATTTCTTATCCGAAGTTTCCAAATTCACACTTTTTAATTGTTCAAGTCTTCAAAACTGCATTTCAAAATTCATAATTGAAAAAATAAAAAATTGAACTTAACATTAAATAAAAAGTTGAAATAGAAATAATTTTAAATTGCATTACATGTCGTGATTTGAAATTTGTAATTTTTCAAGCGATTGGATAAATTTTTGGAATACAAATTTGTAAAATTCCCGTTCAAAACAATAATTTCACTGTAATTTTTTCGCTTTTTCGCTCCAGTGAGTTTCCTGATGATATTAAATTCTATTTAAAAGTAGACTTATTCAAAAGAAAATTTGAAATATTTGTTTCCTAGTTGACAAACATGGACCAAGGAACAAGATCGGGGAACAATTTACCGAAATTTTTATCAAACAACAAGACAGCGTGGGACTGATTTTGAACTTTTTAGAAGAATTCGATTTCAAAGTAAGATATCCTGCCTTGAAATTATTGTCCCATTTACTTGTAAACAAGCCAAAAGATATACAGGAAATAATTCTTGTCAGTCCGATGGGGGTTTCCAAGTTAATGGATCTGCTCGCTGATAGTCGAGAAGTAATCAGAAACGATGTGAGTATAAATATTTTCTCCTTTAATAGGTAAAACAAAACAAAAAATAATTCAAGAATTGAATTTAAGACAAGAATTAAAAAATTTTGTGGAATTTTTCTGCAGGCTTTGCTATTGCTGATACAATTGACAAAAGGAAATGCAAATATTCAAAAAATTGTAGCTTTCGAAAATGCCTTCGATCGAATTTTCGACGTGATTTCACAAGAAGGTGGAGCAGAGGGTGGAATAGTTGTTGAGGATTGTCTTCTTTTGATGTTGAATCTTTTAAGGGGCAATTCGAGTAATCAGAACTTTTTTAAAGAAGGTGAAAAAATAAACTTTTTTTTTTAAAAAGCTTTACAAATTTAAAGAGAATTTATTTCAATTATTGTACCTTAAATAAAAATCCAGTTGTTGAATAAAAAATTGATTTGAATTGAATTTTAGGGAGTTATATTCAGAGACTGAAACCAATGTTTGAAATACCTCCTGAAGTAGAAGATAGTCCTTTGGCGGGTTGGAGTCCTCAAAAAGTTTCTAATATTCACTGCATGGTGCAAGTAGTTCGTGCCTTAGTAGCACCAAGCGGTCCTGCCCAGGTAATTAATACGAATAATAATAATAATTTTCATATTCATTTAATTTTCAGTGTGGCCGCTGGACCGGGAAACCGGGAAATGACAGTTAATTAATTTTTTTAACGGGGATTTAACCAAATTTTTAGAATAAAAATTTTGTCCATATTTGATTTCAACCGTTTTTAAATAATGTCCTGAATTGTGATTTTTATAAATTATTATATCATTTAGTTTAGAATGCTTAATTCGAAAATCTTTCACTTAAAAAATTTTCCATTTTATATTTTTAATTCTTAAGCATATATTTTAATTTAAAGAATTTTAAAATGCAGTTCTAAAGGTTAAAAAAAATTAAAAGTTTTGGAAATCTAAGATTTGTTAAATAAAAAACAGGGTGGTCGCCGGACCGGGAAACCGGGAATTTTACGAATTTTCAGAAGAAAAATCTGCCCAAGTTCGATTTTAACAGTTTTTAAAATAATTAAAGTGCAGTTTTGAGGAAATCAACAATTAAAAACTAAAAACATTTGTAGTTGAACATTTTAGATAACAAACAGTTTTATTTTATCAGCTGTAAATATAAATAAATACATTATTTTTAAAATGGATCTGTACTCAAGTATACAAATCTGAACAATAATTGAATTGACCAAACAATTCTAGATCCGTAATATATTTTTAATTCAGAGTTTCAGGTTTTCCTTTATATTATTTTTTATATTAAATTTAATAAAGAAATTCATTAACATATTATTTCTATTAATTTTTTCAGCTATTAAAAAATGTAAACGTGCATTTTACTATTTTCAACTTAAAAATAACTTCATAATAATATAGTCATAATTAAAGGTTTTTATTAAATTTAAAATATCGTGAGTCTAAATTATTTAATTTTGATCCCATTTAATTTGAAATTTCTTAATGTAGAAAAAGAATAAGTATTTAATATTTAGCAATATTTCACTGTTCATTTAAGACTAGTAAATTGAAACCAAATATTTAAAAGGACACAATTTAAAAGAAAACAAAGAAAACAGTTAGCTACTTAGAATCTTTAGATTTTCGAAGAACTTTTAAACTTTTAGCGTAACAATTTTAATTGTTCTATTTAAAAAATGTTCAATTTATAAGTGAAATTGTTAACTTTGGTCGCATAAATAACAATTGAACACTTATTATTTGTAGAATAAATTTGAATAATTTTAAGAGATATGTAGAAGTTTTGAAAAGATTCAAAATTAATTAAAAACTTGAAATTATTTCAAGTAATTTAAACAAAGTGTGTTAACATTTTTTGCAGGACTTCGAAATATATTTTAAAATTAAACGTAGCTTTCCTGCAATTTTTGAAAATCCAGCAAATTAAAAAAATCCTGAAAATCTTCCATGTTTTTCTTTGATAATTTTTTTAATCTCTTAAAATCTTCTGAAACTTTCTGTTAAAATTATTTTTCAAAGTGAAAAATCATTTTCTATTTTCCTAAGAATCGTAAGAAAATTTTTATTCTTTAGTGGTCTTTCACAATTCGTAAAAAAATTCTAAATTTTTTGTTTGAAATCTGCAAAATTCTAAATTTCATTTTAAATTCGACTGTAAGTATTTCAAATTATTTAAAGTTCTAAATTTAATTCGAATCTTTTTAAAACTTCTAAATATCTCTTGAAATTACTCTAAAATTTTTACAGACAATAAATGTTCCATTGTTATTTATAAATTCAAATTTAATTTTTTTTTTAATTTGCAGGATTTTCAAAAAGATTTTCTAAAATTCAATTAATTATGAAATATATTTAAAAGTTCTGACAAAAAATTCAAAAATGATTTTGTATTTGGAAAAATTGAAAACCACTTCTAGATTTTTTAAGATTTCGAAATCAAATTTTAAAGCTTTTGAAGAATGCCTAGACTATTTAAAATTAAAATAATTTAACTTCTCATTTTTAATGTGTATAGCTTAAAATTACTTAAAATAATATAATTTTAAAATTTTTTAAAGTTCATTGCTTGAATCTTTAATTTAGACTATTGAAAATGTTAACGTGGATTTATATTTTTGGAACCTTATCTGATTCTTTGAACTCTATAATTTATGAAAGTTCTAAATTTTGCAGTTTATATGCATTGAAAAGTGTTAGTACCTTCCATTTGGTACTTGTAAATTTTTGAGCATTTGAATACACAATTTTTGAATTAAAACACTTTTAAACTTCAATTTGAAAAGTTCGGAATTCAAAGGTTCCATTTTGAATGCTTTAATTTCGATTAAAACGGCCACACTGATTTTGTTCTTATTCAAGCTCCTATTCTAATTTTTACGTTAGGGGCCATCTATATGGAGTTTTAATTAACTGCGTTACCAATTTTGGGATTTTTTACCTCAGGAGACTTTAAATAGTTGCATTTTCCACACAAAAAATTCGATTTGTAACAAAATTTAAAATTTCGTATTTCAATGAAACGAGATTTAAATTTTAAATAAAAAAGAATTCAAACAAGAATGATCACTTCTATGGTATACCATGAAGGATGAATTTTCAATCGAAAAGGACACATTTTCAACAAAAAAATTGAGTTGCAGATTAATGAAACATGGCTCAATAAAATACGAGGGTGGATTGATAAGTTTCCGGCCTGACCAAGAAAAACAACGTTTTTAAGAATTTTTTTTTTTATTTCTCAACATAATCTCCTCCAAGGC
>NC_046665.1:134786543-134790877 GCF_010883055.1 Belonocnema kinseyi
AAGCTATCTAAGGATGGTACTATAGAACGCCACCTCAAGGTAGGCCTAGTGGCGCCATCTCTTGGTCAGGCCGGAAACTTATCAATCCACCCTCGTAGCTTAAGTTTCAACTAAAAAATTTAAGTGTTCAACAAAAAATGGAATAGTTACATTTCCAGTTTAAAAATTAAGTTAAAAAAAGAAGAATTTTCTGCCAGTTAAACTGAACCAAAAAGAAGATTTTTTAGGAAAGTAGTTGAAAAAACAGTCAAAAAGATAAATTTTTATAAAGAGTTTCATTTTCAAACAAAAAAAAAGATGAATTTTCAACTAAAAAAATATCAGTTTTCAACTAAGAATGTAAGAGCTAAATTTTTCAGTTTGAAAATTAAATTTCAACAAACAAAACAAAAAAAATTGTTCGGCTAGTTGAATTAATCCAAAAAAGATGCATTTTCAACAAAATATTCGAATCTACAGCCAAAAAGATGAATTTTCAATGAAATAGATTAATTTTCTATAAAATAGTTAAATTTTTAAACTCAAAATGTTGTAGATAAATATTAAGTTTAAAAAAAAGTGACTAGTTGCATTCATCAAAAAAAAAAAGTTTAATTTTTAGCAAAATAGTCAAATCTACAGACAAAAAGATGAAATATCAAAAAAGGATAATAATTTTCAACTCAAGAAGACGAATTTTCAGCAAAATAGATGAATGTAGTTATTTTAAAAAATAAATAGTTTAATTTTCAACAAAATAGTGGAATATTCCACCAAAATAGTTGAATTTCCATAAAAAGAAGAATTTTTAACCAAACAGTTGCACTTTTTTTACCATGAATGAATTTTCTAATTCAATTTTTAAATGAATAATTGATTTTTCTGCAAAAATAGTTGATTTTTTAAACAAAAATATGAAATCTTAATCAAATGGTCGAATTTTCAGCCAAAAATATAAAAGTTCAACCATAACTCGAATAAATAAATTTTCAATCTGTAAAGATAAAATTGTAATACAAAGGTTAATGTTGTATCCAAAAAATCGAAATTTGAACAATAAACTTGAATTTTCAACTAAATTTTTAATCTTTCAAGCCAAAAACAAATTTTTACTAAAAAGTTGAATTGGCAACAAAAATACTTTAATTTTCCACAAATTGTTAAATTTTCAAATTAACACTTTAAATTCCAACTGAATATTTAAATTTTCTATCAAAGTACATGAATTTTTAAACCAAACAGACTAATTTTCTAAGAAAAAAATTGAATTTTCAGAAAGGACGAATTTTCCACAAAACAGTTGAATTTCGAACCTGTTGATATGAAATTTCAACAAAAAAGTTTAATCCCGAACCAAAACCGATTAATTATCAATCAAAATGATAAAATTTCGACTAAAAAAGACGAAATTTAAACAAAAGATAAGAATCTTAAAAAAAAATTGAATTTTTAACCCAAAAATAAAATTTTTTAACAACAAAATTAGTTTTCAACTATATAGTTAAATTTTCTACCAAACTCTTAAATTTTCTAGCCAAAAATACGAATTTTCCACAAAGCAGTTGTAATTTCAACCCGCAAATATAAATTTCCAACAAAACTTTTAATATTTGATATTTCTTCCAAAAACTATAATATGAAAAAACAGTTGAATCCCACAAAATAAGAAGAATTTTAAGCAAAATATTTAAACGAATGGCAAAAAAATTAATTCTTCCAAAAAAGAAGATTAAATTTCTACCCAAAAAGACGAATTTTCAATTAATTTGATGGATTTTCAACAAAACAGTTGAATTTTTCAATCAACGCTATGAATTAAAAAAAAAGTTAATTTTTCAAATAACTAGTTTCATTTTTAACCAAATAATGGAATGTTCTACCAAAAGATTTTAATTTTCAAACAAAAGGAAGAATTAAAAAAATCAGTTTTCGATCAAAACTATAGTAGCTACAAATTCAGTTTAAAAATTAATCAATTCTACAGGCAAAAAGATGAATTTTCAAAAAAGGAGAATAAGTTTCATCCCTAAAAGAGCGAAAAATCAATAAAATAGACGAATTTTCCTCCAAAAATTTCAATATTTCACCGGACCTGAATATTCAACAAAAAAGTTCATTTTCTACCAAGTAATTTTTTTCCAAATAAATAGCTTCGTTTTTTTAGCAAAAAAGAGAATAGCTACGAAAAGATGAATTTTCAAACAAAAAGACGTATTTTATACAAAAAAATTGAATTTTTAGCCTGAAAATAAGATATTTGAACAACAAAGTTAATTTTCAACTATGTATTTTAATTTTCTATCTGTTTGTCGAATTTTTAAGCCAAAAACACGAATTTTCTACAAATCAGTTAAATTTTCAACCCGCGAAAATAAAATTTCAACAAAAACTTTAATACTTGATATTCTAACCAAAAAATATAATGTGAAATAAAAAAAACATTTGAAACCCATAAGAGAAGAATTTTAAGCAAATTAGTTGAATCATCCATCAAATAGTTAAATTTTCAAATAAAAAAGATAAATTTTCAATTAAAAAAATTAATTTTCAACCAAAAATCAAATTTTTATATTTGCAGTTAACTATTGAACATTTATCTTTTCGGTTTAGAAACTCATCTGTTTTTGTGAAATTTTTTTTTTTTGGTTAAAAATAAAACGGTGTGGTTACACATTACCTTTTAGTTGTAAATTCACATTTTCGGGTTGGAATTTTTTTCCCTTGAACTTTATTTTGAAGTATAACTGTTTATTTAAAAATGTATGTATTTTGTTAAAAATTCGTCTTTTTTGGTTAAATTCAACTAGTTTTACTTTAAAATTCATATTATTTTAGTTGCAATATCAACTATTAAATTTTTGCTTGAAAATAATTTTTTAGTTTGAAAATTCAACTCATTGATTGTAAATTGAACTGCTTTCTTAAAAATGAATTTTTTCGTGAAGATTCATAACTCTAGTTTCAAATTAATTTCTTTAGTTGAAAATTAAACTACTTTAATCATTTTTCTTCTATTAAAAATTCATTTTGTAAGTGAGCATTTAATTACGTGCTGGAAAATTCAACTTTGTTGTAAAAAAATCGTCTGTTTTTCTTAAAATTTCACCAATTGGCTAGAAAATTCAACTGTTTTCTACCAAATTCAACTGTAGAAAATTAATCTTCCTGGTCTAAAATAAAATGACAGTTTAAAAATACTATGTTTTTTTGTTGTTAAATACGTCTTTTTTGTAGAAAATTAATCTTATTGGTTGAAAATTGATTTTTTTCGGCTGAAAATGTAATTTTTTTGTTTGAACATTCAACTGTTTTGTAAAATATTATCTTTTGACATGAAAGTTCAACATTTTTGATGAAATTTATTGTCTTTTTTGGCTGAAAAATATTTCTCGGGAGAAAATGCAACTCTTGTTAAAAATCCACCTTTTTTTATTAAAAAATTGATCTCTTTTTTGTAGTAATTTCATCTTTTTTAGTTTCATTTAACAGTTTTTTCTTTAAAGTGAAAAGCATTTCTTGGTTGAAATATAAACAACTACATTTTTTGTTGAGAATTCATATTTTTAGGTTCAATATTAATTTCTTCGGTTGAAGGTTGAACTACTTTTCAAAAAATTCATTTGTTTGGTTCAAGATTTATAATTTTAGTTGAAAGTTTATCTCCTTGGTTGAAAATGTAACTATTTTCATAAAAAAATTTTTTTGTTAAAATTATTTTTTTTTTAATGAAAATTTAATTATTTGGTTGAAAATTCCACTTTCTTGTTCAAAATTTGTTTGTCTTGAAACTTTTTCACTTAGATAAAAAAAACAACGATTTTGTAATAAAATCGACTGTTCTGTAGAAAATTAGTTATTTGTATTGAAAATTATTATTTTTTCTAAAAGAAAATGTAGCTGTTCCAATTTTTGTTCAAATTGATTCTTTTTTAGTTTCAACATTTAACTAATTCGTTAAAAATTTATGTGTTTGATTGAGAATTTATCTTTTTTAGTATGAAAATAATATTTTCGGTTGAAAATTCAAATATTTGGTAGAAACGTTAAATTTTTTGCTTAAAAATTCAACATTTTGGATGAAATTTACTGTCTTTCTTGATCAAAAATGCCACTTTCTTACTCAAATTTCATCTGTTGTGAAAAATCCATATAAAAAATTCACCTATTTTATAAAAAAATTAATGGTTTTGTAGAAATTCAGTTGTTTTTATTGAAATTTTTTTTAAAAGAAAATTTCAGTGTTCCACTTTTGTTTAAAATTGATTTTTGTTTTCAATTTTAACATTTAACTAATTCGTTAAAAATATATGTGTTTGATTGAAAATTAGTCAATTTTCCTAAAAAATTAATATTTT
>NC_046665.1:134790977-134822227 GCF_010883055.1 Belonocnema kinseyi
GCCACTTTCTTGCTAAAAGGTCATGTGTTTTGAAAAATCAATATAAAAAATTCAACTATTTTGTAACAAAATTAATGATTTTGTAGAAATTCAGTTGTTTTTATTGAAATTTTTTTTAAAAGAAAATTTAAGTGTTCCACTTTTGGTTAAAATTGATATTTGTTCTCAATTTTAACATTTAATTAATTCGTTAAAAATATATGTGTTTGAGAATTATTCATTTTTCCTATAAAATTAATATTTTCGGTTGAGAATTCCTCTTTTTGGTTTGAAAATTCAAATATTTTGTAGAAACATCGTATTTTTTGCTTCAAAATTCAATATTTTGGATGAAATTTATTGTCTTTCTTGACTGAAAAATCTTTCTTGTTCAAAAATGCCACTTTCTTGCTAAAAGGTCATGTGTTTTGAAAAATCAATATAAAAAATTCAACTATTTTGTAACAAAATTAATGGTTTTGTAGAAATTCAGTTGTTTTGATTGAAATTTGTTTTTTTCTAAAATAAATTTAAGTGTTCCACTTTTGGTTAAAATTGATTTTTGTTTTCAATTTTAACATTTAACTAATTCGTTAAAAATATATGTGTTTGATTGAGAATTAGTCAATTTTCATGTAAAATTAATATTTTCGGTTGAGAATTCCTCTTTTTGGTTTAAAAAATCAAATGTTTTGTAGATACTTTATATTTTTTGCTTCAAAATTCAACATTTTGGATGAAATTGATTGTCTCTCTTGATTGAAAATGCGATTTTCTTGCTGAAATTTCATCTGTTTGTTTTGGGAAATGTATACTTAGGTAAAAATTTCAACTTTCTTGTAGAAGATTAGTTGTTTTTATTAAAAATTTTTTTTATGAAATAAAATTTATTTGTGACATTTTTCGTTAATAATGATTTTTTCGCTTTAAAATTCACCTAATTGGTTGAAAATATAGGTGTTTGAGAATTTGTCTTTTTAGTATAAAATTAATTTTCTTAGTAAAAAATTCAACTTTTTGTTTTTGAAAATTCAACTTTGTTGTAGGCATATCATATTTTTGGCTCGAAAATTCCAAATTTTGTATAAAATTTATTTTATTTACTGGCTGAGAAATCCTTCTTGGTTTGAAAATGCAACTATGGAAGGGAAAAATTTCAACTTCTTTATTAAAAATCAACTTTTTTGTAGAAAATTAATTGCTTTTATTGAAAATTATTTTTTCTTTCTGAAATAAAATTTGTTAATAATTTATCTTTTTATTTTTGAAACTCCACTAATCGTTTAAAAATGTATATGTTTAATTGAGCATTCGTCATTTTTAGTATAAAATTAGCCTTCTTGATCGAAAGTTTATATTGTTGGTTAAAAATTCAACTATTTTGTAGATCATCATATACCACTCTTGTTAAATATTCGCTTTTTCGATAAGAAACATTAAAAAATTACGGACCCGAACGAACGGTTTACGTGATTCAAAATTTCAGAAAAAAACTTGCGTAATTTATGCATGTCCTCAAAATTGTTAACGTAATTTATGGACAACCCCATGGAGAGGATAGAAGAAGTTAAAAAAATTACCTGACGTAGTTTATGAATAGGTGCTGAATAATTAAATAAAACCTATAAACTGATTATTTTCATTCATACAATCTGATATAATTTACATTTATATTTATTTTAATAAGCAATCATTTATATTTTTTAAATATATGAAATTTCAGCGATAAGAAATTTATTTTTCCGTTTTTGATCCTTTTTCAATAATTTATTTGTAATTTTGATCCTAGTATTAAAAAATTGATGTTGCTAGTACAATAATGATTATTTCGAATTTGAATGAAGACTCAGTGTAACTCAGGAAAGTATTGTTCTGTTTAGTCAGTCGCTGCTTGTCAGAGAAGTATGAAAGCGTGTGGCTTGCTGCAAGCTCTCTGCGATATTCTAATGTCGATGGGAGTTCCGGCAGACGTATTAACCGAAGCGATTAGCGCAGTTGCAGAAGTTATCAGAGGAAATACGAGCAATCAAGAATTCCTAGCTAATGTAATGGCTCCCTGCAGTCCTCCCAAGTAAACATTTGCTCAATTATCCCAGCTAAGAGATGCTGCTTCTCTAGGAAGCATTAATAAATTATTGAATTTCAGACCGGCGATAGTCGTTCTTCTGATGTCGATGGTGAACGAGAAACAACCTTTCCTTTTGAGATGTGCTGTTCTCTACTGCTTCCAATGTTTTCTTTACAAAAACGAAATAGGCCAGGCGCAGCTTGTACAAACATTTTTACCTCAGGGTAACGAAACGCCATCCTTAACGACAGGTTTGAAAATTATTACATTTAACAGTTTCAGGCTGTCTACTTCAGAAGCCGTGGAGCCCTTTTTTTTCTCTAGATTATATTATATTATTTCACAAGTATTTCAAAAATTTCACAAATATTATTACCAAATATTTCAAAGATTTCACAAAGTTTTAGAATGTTGGGCAAAGATTTTCGATATGTTTTGCAAATTTTATAAAGACTTCAATGGTTACCCAAAGTTTTCAATAATTTCACAAATATTACCAGACATTAAAATAATATATTTAATATTTCGCAGATTTCTGAAGACTTCAGAAAGATTTTACGAAGATTTAACAAAAATTTCAATGATTTCTCAAAGATTTCATGAAGACTTTAATTATTTCATAAACATTTCCGATATATTTCAGAGATTGGACAAAAATTGCAATAATTTCACACCGATTTCAATAAATTACAAATATTACAAAATATTTTTAAAATATTAAAAATATTTCGCAAAGATTTCGGATAGATTTAAAATATTTTACAACAACATCAATGATTTCCCCAAGAATCTCAATAATTTTATAAATCATGCTAAATATTTCTTAAAGGTTTCACAGAGATTTCAATAATTTCACGATTATTACTAATTATTTCGCAAAGATTTAACAAATATTTCAAGGATTTCACAAATATTAACAAATATCAAAAAATATATTTAATAATTCTCGGATTTGTGAAAGATTTTACAAACATTTTAATGTTATCTCAAAGATTTCAATTTTTTCGGATAGATTAAAAAAATTTCACAAAGACTTTAATTATTTCATAAAAATTTCCGATATATTCCAAAGATTGGACAAAAATTGCAATAATTTCACACCGATTTCAATAATTTACAAATATTACAAAATATTTTTAAAATATTAAAAATATTTCGCAAAGATTTCGGATAGATTTAAAATATTTTACAACAACATCAATGATTTCCCCAAGAATCTCAATAATTTTATAAATCATACTAAATATTTCTTAAAGGTTTCACAGAGATTTCAATAATTTCACGATTATTACTAATTATTTCGCAAAGATTTAACAAATATTGACAAATATTAAAAAAATATATTTAATAAGTCTCGGATTTGTGAAAGATTTTACTAACATTTTAATGTTATCTCAAAGATTTCAAATTTTTCGGATAGATTAAAAAAATTTCACAAAGACTGTAATTATTTCATTAAAATTTCCGATATATTTCAAAGATTAGAGAATAATTGCAATGATTTCACAACGATTTCAATAATTTTACAAATATCACAAAATATTTTTAAAATATTTTAAAAATATTTCGCAAAGGTTTAACAAATATTTCAATGACTTCTTGAAGATTTCCAAAATTTTACAAAGCTTTCAAATATTTCGCAAAGATTTCGGATAGATTTAAAATATTTTACGACGGCATCAATGATTTCTCAAAGATTTCAATAATTTTATAAATCATACTAAATATTTCGTATAGGTTTCACAAAGATTTCAATAATTTCACAAATATCACCAAATATTTCGCAAAGATTTAACAAATATCTCAATGATTTCTTAAATGTTTCAAAGATTTCACAAATATTAACAAATGTTAACAAATATATTTAATATTTCACAGATTTCTGAAAGATTTTAAAAAGATTTTAATGTTATCTCAAAGATTTCGGGTGGATTAAAAAAATTTCACAAAGACTTTAATTATTTCATAAAAAATTTCAAAAATTTCAAAGATTCCACAAAAATTTCAATGATTTCGCGACGATTTCAATAGTTTCACAAATGTTTCAAAAATTCCAAAAGATGTCAAAAATTTCGCAGAGATTTGGGAAGATTTAAAAGATTTTATAGACTGAAATGATTTTTCAAAGATTTCAATAATTTCACAAATAATGCCCAATATTTCGTAGAGATTTCACAAATATTACAAAATATTAAAAAAATATTGCAAATATTTCCCAAAGATTTGACAAATATTTTAACAATTTCTTACAGAATTCAAAGATTTTAAATATTTCGCAAAGATTTTCGATACATTTAAAAGATTTTACAAAGACATCAATGTTTTTCCAAAGATATCAAAAATTGCACAACAATTTTCGAATATTTCGCAAAGATTTTGGATAGATTTGAAACATTTTACAAGGACAGCAACGATTTCCTAAAGATTTCAATAATTGTACAAATATTTCAAATATTTCGTAATGGTTTCACAAAGGTTTCAATAATTTCACAAATATTACCAAATTTTTCGCAAAAATTTGACAAATATTTCAATCATTTTTAAAAGATTTCATCAAGTTTTTACATATTTCGCAAATATTTTCGATATATTTAAAAGATGTTACAAAGGCGTCAATGTTTTTCCAAAGATATCAAAAATTGCACAACAGTTTCGAATATTTCGCAAAGATTTCACAAAAATTTAAATAATTTCACGAATTTTGTAAATAATTTAAATATTTTATGAAGACTTCAATGATTTCCCAAAGATTGAAAAGATTTCAATGATTTTCTAAATATTTCAATAATTTGAAAAACATTGTCAAAGATTTATAAAATATTTGAAATATTTTGTAAAGAATATTCGGCAAAGATTTTAGTGATTTCCCAAGGATTTTAAAAATTTGATAAATATTGAAAATATTTGGACAAAATTTCGGAAAGATTAAAAAGATTTCACAAAGACATCAGTTATATTACAAAAATTTCAGGTAGATTTTTAGGAAAATTCAAACGATCTGATGAATGTAATCATTATATTTCATAGTGGGGCAAATTAATACTCTAACTCTCCCTGGACAAAAGAAATAGGGAGATTTTTCACGAAACAAGGGGAAAAACTTCCTTTAAATATAAAATTCTTGTTAAAATTTTAATGTTAATGTTCAAAATAGTTAAATTTTTAACAGACAGTTGAGTTTTGAACCAAAAAGGAAATTTTTTTTTCATATCAGTTATATTTTTAAACCAAAAAATTAATTGTCCATGAAAAGGTTTAATATCAACTAAATAATGGACTTTTCTACCAAAATATTAAATATTTTTCAATACATAACTTCAATCAAAAAGAATAATTTTTAACGAATGACGATTTTTCAACAAAATAGTTCAATTCTCCATCAAGGAGATAAATTTTAAACTAAAATGAGGAATATTTAATGAAAAAATACATTTTTCAACAAAGTAGTTCAACTATCTATCAAAGTGGTTGCTTTTTTACCCAAAAAGATAGTTTTCAACGAAAAAAGCAATACTTGATATTTTAACAAAAACCAATTTTAATTTTAATTAAAAAACAGCTGAATTGAATCGTAAAAAGACAAAATTTCAATAAAGCAGTCTAATTCTAAACCAAAAAAGAATATTTTCTAACCAAACAATGGTATTTTTAACCCGAAAATATGAATTTTCAACAAAAAAGTTAATTTTAAACCAATATGTTGAATTTTTAAGCCCAAAAAAGTCGAATCTTCCATAAAACAGCTGAATTTTTAACTAAGAAAATATGAATGTTTAAAATAAAAGTTAATTTTAAACCAAATAGTTTCATTTTAAACAAAATAGTTCAATTCTCAACCAAAACAGATTAATTTTCGAAATACACAAATCTTAAAATGAAAATACGAATTTTCCATTTAAAAAGTTCATTTTAATTAAACTTAATGTCATAAAGACGAATTTACTACAAAACAGTTGAATTTTTAACCCAAAAATATGAATTTTCAACTAAATAGTTTACTCTTCAATAAAGTAATTGAATCTTCAACCAAAACATATTATTTTTCAACCAAGCAGATGCATTTTTTAACCATATTTTAATTAAATTAATTCATTTTAATTTCCTAATTAAACCATTTAATAAATTTTCTAACAAGAAAATCAACCAGAGAATCCTGAACCAAAACAGATTAATTTTTTTAATACAAAGATATGAATTTTCAACCAAAAATATAACTTTCAAACAAACAGTTGAATTTGCAACCTAATAATTTAATCCATTAAGTCCTAAAACGCAGAAATTCCTTTCTTACGTTGAGCTTCAATAATTTCATAAAAAAGACAAAGAATTTATTGTGAAATATTTTTTCCTGCTATTTTCGGACATGCTCCAAACGATTAAATGGTTAAAAAACGGAAAATCTTGATTTACAATTAATAATTACCAGATTTAAAAAAATGTTTTTTTAAGCAATTTTTTTGCAATCAAAAAATACAGAGAGAAGGAATTTTTTACTGTCGAAAATATGCACAAAAATGCAAAAAATGTCTGAGCTTTTCAAATTCATTGATTTTTTGATCTTCGATTTTTTTAAACAAAATGAAGGCAGTGAGTGAAATATCGGTTTTTTCCAATGATTGAGTAATTCGCTGATATTATTTTCATAAAATTAAAAGTTAATTTTTACTGATATACAATTTTACATGCCTCTGCTGTGTAACTCTAAAGTTAAAGCATAATAATTGAAGTAGCGTGGAAGTTAAATTTGAATTTAAATGCTCTACTTATGTTGAAATTTAAAGCCAAAAAGACGAATTTTCTACAAAGCAATTGAATTTTTAACCCAAAAATATTACTTTTTAAACAAAAAAGTTAATTTTCAATCATATAGTTGAATCGTCAACCAAAAAATAATAATTTTGAACCAAACAGTTGCCTCTTCAACAAAAAAGATTAATTTTCTACAGATCAGTTAAAGTTTCTACTAAACAAATTTGAATTTTCAAAAAAAAAAATTAATTTGTAACAAAATAGCTGGCATTTCTTCCGAAATACTTAAAATTTACACCAAAGCAGTTGAATTTTGAATCAAAAAGGATAAACAAAAAAAAGAAATTTTAACAAAGTTATTCAACTTTCAAATAAGTAGTTTAATTTTCAACTAAAAATATAACTTTTCAACGAAAATTATTATTCAGCTTAAGAATGAAGTTAAAAAATAAAAAAATTTGCAAATAATTGAATTTTACCAAAAAATGTGAATTTTTAACAAAATAGTTAAATCTGCATACAAAAGTATGAATTTTCAAAAAATAACATTTATTTTTTACCCAAAAAGACGAATTTTCAAACAAAATAGATGAATTTTCCACCCGATACCAAATAGTAGAATTTTCTAATAAAAAAGAATTTCCTACCAGTTAAAATCAACAAAAAAATTTTTTGAACAAAATAGTTGACTCCGCAGCCGAAAAGATGAATTTTTAAAAAAAGAAGATTTATTTTCTATACCTAAAAAGACGAATTTCCAATAAAGTAGATGAATTTTCCACAAAATATTTAAATTTTACCCAACAGTTGCATTTTTTACAAAAAAAAGAAGATTTTTAATACGAAAAGATGAATTTTCAAACAAAAAAGAGGTATTATCTACAAAGCAATTTAATTTTTAACTCAAAAACAAGAATTAATAAAAAAAGTTAATTTTTAACGAAATAGTTGACGTTTCTTTCAAAATCGTTAAATTTTCAACACAAACAGTTGAATTTTTCCCCAAAAAGAATTAAGTTTTAACCAAATTTTGGAACTTTCAACAAAGTAATTTAATTTTGAACCAAGTAATACAATTTTTAAACAAAAGATATGAATTTTCAACTAAGAATATATTAATATTTTATTATTTCTCTAATAATTTCTTATTGTCATCTATTAATTCAGTTCGTATTTAAATGGGGAAAACGGGAAAAGGGGGAAAGAAAGAAATAGAGAAAAGGCTCTAAACCATGTGATAAATAGGAATTATAATAATTTTTAGACTAAATAATAATAGTTTAAATAAATATTGAAGTTCATTTTCAATACTTTTAAAATAACGGGTTAAAACATTGGAAATTTTACTCAGAAAATAAAGTTAATTTTCCATATAGAAATGAATAATATTAATAACAAATCAGTAATACTAAAAACATTTTTTTTTAAATATTTCCCTTGTTACTTAAAATTAAATGCATAATTAGTATAGATTTTATCAATTTTATTTTCCTGAGATCACTTAATATGATAAAAAGACGTTTGATTTAAATTAATATAAATCCAGCACTTTGAAATTTACTTTTACAAATGAAAAAAAACTCCTTTATTTAATTTCATACTTCAATTCTTTAAAACAAATTGACATTTCCAGATTTTTCCAGGTGAGTAGACGCCCTGAATTGACGAATTATTTTTATTTCTAAATATAAATTTTTGAATTGAATTCTTTCAGGCCAATTGTTATGTGGTGGACTCTTCTCTTCAGATCCTCTCTCAAATTGGTTCTCAGCCGTGCTGCTTTCTCATGCATTAATCGAAAATGCAACTCAGAAAGAGCAACTTTTAAAAGTTCTTTTAGCCACCAACATTGGAAAACCTCCCGTAAAATTGATGCAACAGTGTGTCATGTTGCTTCAGCAGAGCAACCAAACTCAATCGAAACTCGGTCTTCTCATTCTCTTATGCACTTGGACCTCTTACAGTCCAGTGGCTGTTAAAACATTCCTCGGAATTGATTCCTCAATTGCTTATCTGACGGCGTTTCTCTCGTCTCATGAAAGCAACGACGACTTGCAGGAATCTCTTCTTCAAAATATGTGCGCCTTCCTTATCGGAATTTGCGTTCATTTCAATGACGATAGTGATCCTAATTACACGAAGGTAATTTATTAATTTATCTATTATTATTTGTGTTTATATTAAAGTTTTACTCGGGTAAATCCGGTTATTCTATACATCATAGCCACGGACCTGTTGCTCAAGAAAGTTTCTGACAATGCGAAAAAATCTTTGTTTCCTGAAAATTCGCCTTTTTGGATTACATTTTTTTTTAATTTCATCTTTATGATTGAAATATAAACTATGATACTTTCTTCTTTGGAATTTAACTTTTTAGTTTGAAAATTCAATTATTTATTTAAAAGCGATCTTTTATAGTAGAAACTACTTTCTTTTTTAAAAAAATAAATTAATAAATTTGTAAATTTATATTTGAAATAACTATTTCATTCCATTTATATGAGATTTCATCTTTCTTAAATAAAATGCAACTTTTCGTTTGAAAATTCATATTTTGAACTTGAAAAGTCAACTGAAACCTTTTTTCAATGAAAATTCAATTATTCCAAAAAATTTTTAAATACAGTTGATCTGTTTTGAGAAAAATGCTAGCTGTTTTAGACAAAAATTCAACTGTTTGGTAGAGAATTCAACAATTTTTTTAAAAAGTCATCATTTTTTGTCAGAAAGTCAACCTTGTTGGTTACAAATTCATCTTCTATGATTAAAAATGAATATTTTGATAGTAAAAAGTCAACTGAAATCTTTTTTAATATTTTTTTGATTTCGAAAATTATCTGTTTCAGTAGAAATATCATTTTTTTATGAAAACGCCACTTTTTGGTTAAGTCAGTTTGTTAAGAAGTCATTTTTTTTTTGAAATATTTATATTTTTAGTTTGAAAATTCATCTCTTTAATCAAAATTTTGTAATTGTTTAGTGGAAAAGCCTATTTTAAGATTGATCTTTTTCAGTTGAAGATTTTCCTTTTTGGGCAAAAAAACCAAAATTTCCGGGTTTAAAATTTCATTTTTGATGTGTAAAATTGCATCAGTTTCGTGGGAAATTAATTTTTTTCTAAAAAGTCAAATTTTTTGTTTGAAAATTCAATTATTTTTTTAAAAGCGATCTTTTATGGTAGAAAATACTTTCTTTTTTGTAAATAAATTAATAAATTTGTAAATTTATATTTGAAATAACTATTTCATTCCATTTATAAAAGATTTCATCTTTCTTAAATAAAATGCAACTTTTCGTTTGAAAATTCAACTCTTTTACGAAAGTTTCTCTTGTTCTTAGAAACTTTTTTGTTAGTAAAAAATTCATATTTTGAACTTGAAAAGTCAACTGAAACCTTTTTTCAATGAAAATTCAATTATTCCAACAAATTTTTTAAATACAGTTGATCTGTTTTGAGAAAAATGCTAGCTGTTTTAGAAAAAAATTCAACTGTTTGGTAGAGAATTCAACAATTTTTTTAAAAAGTCATCATTTTTGGTCAGAAAGTCAACTTTGTTGGTTACAAATTCATCTTCTATGATTAAAAATGAATATTTTGATAGTAAAAAGTCAACTGAAATCTTTTTTAATATCTTTTTGATTTCGAAAATTATCTGTTTCAGTAGAAATATCATTTTTTTATGAAAACGCCACTTTTTGGTTAAGTCAGTTTGTTAAGAAGTCTTTTTTTTTTTTTTGAAATATTTATATTTTTAGTTTGAAAATTCATCTCTTTTAACAAAATTTTGTAATTGTTTAGTGGAAAAGCCTATTTTAAGATTGATCTTTTTCAGTTGAAGATTTTCCTTTTTGGGCAAAAAAACAAAAATCTCCGGGTTTAAAATTTCATTTTTGATGTGTAAAATTGCATCAGTTTCGTGGAAAATTAATTTTTTTCTAAAAAGTCAAATTTTTTGTTTGAAAATTCAATTATTTTTTTAAAAGCGATCTTTTATGGTAGAAAATACTTTCTTTTTTTAAAAATAAATTAATAAATTTGTAAATTTATATTTGAAATAACTATTTCATTCCATTTATAAAAGATTTCATCTTTCTTAAATAAAATGCAAATTTTCTACAAAAATATTTAAATTTCCAATCAAATAGTTGAATTTTCAATTAAAAATAATAAGTTTTGACGAAAAACGGAAGTTATTTTTAGTTTAAAAAATTATTTTTTAACAAAAAAATTAATTTTATACCAGTTAAAATGAACCAATTACTTAATTTTTCAAATAAATAGTTTAATTTTTAATGAAATAGTGAAATGTTCTACTAAAATAGTTGAATTTTAAACCAAAGAGTTTCATTTTTTATCAAAAAAATGATATCTGCGAAGAGATGAATTTTCAATAAAAAAAGGTATTTTCTGAAAAACAATTAAATTTTCAAGTCGGAAAAAAGAATTTTTAACTATTTGAATTCAACCAACAGACACAAATTTTGAACCAAATAGTTGAATTTTGAACTAAAAAGATGAATTTTTAACTAAAATGATAAATCTTTAACTAGAATAATTTAATTTTTAACCAAAAAGTTAAATTTTCAACTATGAAGATTAATTTTTGCCAAAAATACGAATTTTCAATCAAAAAGATAATAATCTTGTAACAAAAAATTTAATAGTTAAGTTTTTAGTTAAAAAGTTAATTTTCGACAAAAACAAAAACTAATTTTCAAGGAGTGATGAATTTTCAACTAAAATTATAAATCTTCAACCGGAATAGATGAATTTTTAACAAAAGCGTTTAACTTTCAGCGAAGGAGTTTTATTTTTAATCAAAAAGATTAATTTTCAACAAAAATTATGAATATTTAACTGGAACACTTGAATTTTCAACCAAAAAGATGAAAATTCTAACAAGAAGATTAATTTTTACCAAAAAAAAAGACGATTCTTTGATGAAATACATAAATTTTCAACGAAATAGTTGAATTTCAAACTAAAAAAAAAAAAGGTTCATGTAAAAAAACTTAATTTCTAACCAAACTCATGAATTTTCTACTAAAACTATGAATCTTAAATGAAATAGTTGAATTTTAAGCCACAAGGATGGATTTTTTAACTAAAATTATGATGATTTCAACTAAAAGTTTTTTATTTTTAAACTAAAAGATTAATTTTCAACTTAAAGGGATCAATTTTTAATCTGATAGATGAATTTTGAACTAAAAAGATGATTTTTTAACTAGAATAGTTGAATTTTCAGCCAAAGATTAATTTTCTACCAAAAAATACGATTTTTCAACTAAAAAGGACAATTTTCCAGGCAAAAATGGAAGTTAACATTTTTAGTTAAAAAAATTAATGCTCAACCAGAGATGAATTTTTAACGAAAATTATGGAATATTCAATTTGGTGTTACATTTTCAGTTTAAAAAAATCCTCTTATAGTGCACCGAGCGCGCGACTGTTGGTTCTCGCGCTTTGCGCTCAATAATATATATATATATATATTATTAAACAACAAAAACTTTTATAAACAAATTGTTTGTTGAAATAATGTTTTCTATGATTTTCCATAATCATTCTTTCTTTCTATTTATATAGCAAGAAATTTGAATGAAAATTATATGAAATTAAACAATATTTATTTAAGATTATAATTCTTTATATTATAAACAAATTTTATGAACAAATGCATTATTCAGGCATTTGTCAGCAGAAAAATTCGGTTTTTTCAATTCCAGTCTTTTCAGATGGGAACTTGATGAGAATTTCAGCAATATTCATAATAAGTTGATAAATCTTATTATTTATTTAAACAAATTTGATGAACAAATGCATTAATCAGACATTTGTCTACAGAAAAATTAGTTTTTTTTCTATGTCAACAGTTTTAATTAGGATATCGAAAAAAATATATTTTTCATCTACAGAGGCTCGAATAATGCATTTGTTTATTAAAACTTTTTTTTAATTATAAAATTTATCAACCAATTATGAATTTCGTTGAAATCATCATGAACTTCCCAATTGAAAAGACTGAAATCGAAAAAAAAAACGAATTTTTTCGTTTACAGATGCCCCAATAATGCATTCGTTTATTAAATCTGTTTTAAAAAATCATAAAATTTATTAAAAAATTATGAATTTTGCTTATATTATCATAAATTTCTTAATTGAAAAAATTGGCATAGAAAAAAACGAATATTTCTGTCGAAAAATGCCTTATTACTGCATTTGTACAAAAATTTTTTTTATAATATAAACAATTATAATCATAAGAGAATTTTTTTTATATAATATTGTTTGGATTCCAATTTCTTGCAGCAAAATTTGAAAAATCGTGTATTTATGGAAAATCGTAGAAAAAAATGTTTCAACAAATAATTTTTTGATAACAAATTTTTTTTTGTATACTGTATAATCTTGGAATATCTTTAACTAATGCTATTTTATGCAAATTAAGTGATTTCAAGCATTTCTTCATATTTGTTTATTTATAAAAAATTAAAAACCTAATTCAAAAATCAGGCTGGACAACTCTTAGAATTCCTATTAACTTTTTTTCCAATTATTTTTTTTGTCGAAATCGGTGAAGATTTGTGGGCTGTACGTTATTCTGAACCAAACAAGTCATTTTTCTTCCCAATATGCATTTTTCTTCTCTTGACTTTTTTTCATATCGTGCTTTATTTGGCTTAAAATGTTTATTTTACTGTGTTTTTCGGAATTTTGTAAATGCTATAACTCTGGTAAATTTTGCTTTTATCAAAAAAGTCATTAAGATCAATTATTTGTCTTTTCAAATGCTATGAATATCCGTAGAGAAAATTTTTGAATTTTGAAAAAAGTGGTCTCAAAAAAATTAAAAATGTGCTCACTTTTTGAATTTTTATCCAAAATGGCTGTCTCACGAAATCGACATTTATTTTAAGATAGTAAAAGAATTTACCAAAGGAAAATCCAATCGGTCAATTCTTTCGAAAGTTATCGTGCTAACATAAAAACCATCCACAGACAAATAGACTGACAGACACATACGTAAAAACCCGTTTTTCGGATTCAGTGGGTCTCAAAACATCGACATTTTAATAAATACCTGCCTAAAATAAAGTAATATTTTATAAAATGCAGTTGAATTAAAAAAAAGTGAATTTTAAATAAATAATTCTTAAGTTCAAAAATTAAATTACAATAAAATAAATTTTAATCCAAAGAAATGAATTTACAACTAAAAGGATAAACTTTTCAGTTTAAAAAATAATGTTGAACCAAGAAAAAGAGATCATAGCGGTGATTTTTCTGACAAAAATATTAATTTTTTACCAAAAAGTCGAGTTTTCAATTAAAAAATTTAATTTAACAAAAAAAATATTTTTAAAAAGATTACGTTTTTAACAAAAGAAATGAATTATTAACCAAAATTAATTAATTTTCAAACAAGAAGAATAATTTTCAACAAAAAAATCAGCTTTTAAACACAGTCAAATTTTCTTCTAAAATTATCAGTTTTTCAAGAAAAGAAAAATGATTAAAAAAATTAGTTAGATTTTCAACCGAAAAATTGTTTTCTAACCAAAAAGATGAATTCATTTTCAAACTGAAAAAATGAAAGAGAAGAATTTTCAAAGAAAAAGAGTAACTTTTAACTAAGAAGATTAAGTTTCGACCAAAAAGCATAAATTTTCAACAAAATGCATGAATTGTTAACTAAAAATAAAAAGATGTGATCAAATAGTTGAACTTTCAACTAAAAAAGATTGCTTTTTTACAAAGTAGTTCAAATTTTAACTGAGTTCAATTTTCAACTAAAAACGATAAGTTGCATTTTTAAAAAAAAATAATTAAATTTTCAACCAAATAGAACTTCTAAACGAAACAAAAATTTAATTCAAAAATCGAAAAAAGGGAATGTTCTGGAAAACATGAGAAAAAGAGATATTCTTAAAAAAGGGAATTAGAATTATTAACATAATGAATTTTAAAAAGCGTGATGCATAATTTGAAAACTATTAATTTTTAACGATTTAGTTCCACTATTTTAATTTAAGAACACTACTACTTTTTATCAAAAATATTTGAAGATCTTCTCAAAATTTAAAAATCCTTAGAAATCTCTCTAATCCTTTGAAATCTTCTAAAATCTTTGAAGTTTTTCGTTGAATATTTTGAAGTGTTTTTTAAATCTTTAAAAAAAAATTATTTTTTTTTTTGTAAAATCCTTTGACATCTTTCTAATTCTAAATTTTTGTTAAATCTTTTGAAATGTTTGTTACATCTATAGAAATTATTTGAAATATTTTGCAATCTTTATGAAATATTTGGAATATTTGTAAAAATTATTAAAAGTTTTCAAATTTTAGAAATCTTTTTGAAATATATAGAAATAATTTGGAATTTTTTGTAATCTTTGTGAAATCTTTGGAATATTTGTAAAATCTTACGAAATGTTTTGAAATTTTCGAAATTTTTATTAAGACTTTATCAACTCTTTTGAAATCGTTTGAAATCTTATGCAGATCTTTGAAATATTTTGTTAATTTTTTCGAAATTTTCGTTAAATTAAAAATATCCCAAAACCTTTTAAATCCTTCGAACTCTTTCAAAATTCTTATGTAGTTTACGAATTTCTTTTTAAAATCCCATAAAGTTTGCTTTAATCTCTAAAAAGCCTTTGAAATCTTTAAAATAATATTAAATTCCTTAATTAACTCTCGTGCAATTTCTTAAAATGCCGTAAAAACGTTTAAAATATATATAAGCTTTTTTAGGAAATAAAAAAGATCCCTAAGTTTCAAAAAAGTATTTTTAAATTATTTGATGAATTAAAAATGATTTAACTAAAATTTAGAAAATTTCTAATTTTTGAAATGCTTTAATGACGCAGTTTCGTATTTAGTATTTAAATTCAAATTTTTTTTTCAAGTATGAAAGTTGGAAATTTTTTATTTCCATGATTTGGAAAACTGAAGAAAAAAAATGAAATTTGAAGCCAGTTCCAGTTTTTCAACACTTTTTTTTTTAATCTTTCAGGAGAAATTGTGCAGCTTAGTGGAAAACAGAATAGGATTAGAAAGGTTTCAAAATGCAATTGGAGGGATTTCGAGGCATGAAATTTATTCCAGGACTTTAAAACATCCACAATCCTCGGCAAAAAATTCTGCTGAACTTTACCTGGATCACGAATTTTGTAGACTGCTCAAAAACTTAGAAGGTAATCTATTTTGGAATTATTGCATTTTCACAGGCTTCTAATAGAAAAGTTGTTACTTTGTGAAATCTTTTGAAATATTTGTTAAACTTTTCGAAATTTTTGTAAAATCTTTAAAAAATTTTGTGACATTTTTTAATTCTTTGTGAACAGAATTTATTTTTTGGCCGGGAATTTTACAAAATTTTTATCCAACTTTGATTTCAACCGTTTTGTTAATAATTTGTTTAAATTATGATTTGTATAAATCATTATGTTATTTAGTTTAGAACGCTTGATTCTAAAAGCTTTCACTTTAAAAATGTTACATTTTAGATTTTTAATTTTTAAGCATATATTTTAATTTAATGAATTTTAAAATGCAATTTTAAAGGCCTACAAAATTAGAAGTTTTGGAAATCGAAGATTTTTAAATAAAAAACAGGATTGCCGCCGGACCGGGAAACCGGAAATTTTCAGAAGAAAAATCTGCCCAAGTTCGATTTTAACAGTTTCTAAAATAATTAAAGTGCAGTTTTGAGGATTTAAACAATTAAAAATTAAAAGCATTTGAAGTTGAACATTTCTGATAACAAACAGTATTATTTTATTAACTTTAAATATAAATGTTACAATAATTTTTGAAAGTGAAAAATCATTTTCAATTTTTCTAAGAATCTTAAGAAAATTTTTATTCTTTTGAAGTCTTTCACAATTATTTTAAAAATTCTACATTTTTTGTTGAAATCTGCAAAAAACTACATTTTATTTTAAATTTGGCTTTAAGTATTTGAAATTATTTCAATTTCTAAATTTAATTCAAATCTTTTTAAAACTTCTAAATATCTCTTAAAATTACTCTAATATTTTTACAAATAATAAGTGTTTTATTATTATTTATAAATTCAAATTCAAATTTTTTTTTTTAATTTGCAGGATTTTCTAAAAGTGTTAAAAAAAATTTAATATATTTTGAAATATATTTAAAAGTTCTGACAAAAAATTTTTAAATTAGTTTGAATTTGGAAAAATTTAAAACTACTTCTAGGTTTCTCAAGATTTTTTAATAAAATTTTAAAGCTTTTAAAGGATGCCGAGACTTTTGAAAATAAAAATAATTTAACTTCTAATTTAAGAACTGTTAAGTTAAAAAAATTATTTTTCAGTTTTTAATGTTTAAGCTTAAAATTACTTAAAATAATATAATTTTGAAAATTGTTAAAGTTGATTGTTTGATTCTTTAATTTAGACTATTGAAAATTTTAACGTGGATTTATATTTTTGGAACTCAATCTGAATCTTTGAACTCTATAATTTATCAAAGTTCAATTTTTTTCAGTTTATTTACATTTCATTCAGTATTGTTTATTTGAAAAGTGTTAGTACCTTCCATTTTGTACTTGTAAATTTTTGAGCACTTGGATGCACAATTTTTTAATTGAAAAAGTTTTAAACTTCAATTTTAAGAGTTTGGAATTGAAAGGTTCCACTTTGAATGCTTTAATTTGTTGTTTATTGTTTATTACTTCATATGGAAAAATGTTTAGAATATAGCTTGATTTTTTAAATTTCATTGGCCGTGAAGAATGTTTGCGGACCAGGAAAAAACCGGGAATTTTTTTCTTAGATTAAAACGGCCACCCTGTTTATGAAATGTTTTTAAAAAATCGTTATTTTCGTTAGACTTTTTTGCACTATTTTAAAGTCGTTTGAAATTTCTTGTAGGTTTTGTAGATCTTAGAGATCTTTTGAAATCTTATGTAGGTTTTAGAAATCCTCTAATATTTTTGAAAAATTTCGTTAAATCTTTTGAAATTGCTGTTAGACCTTTAGAAATCATTTGAAATGTTTATTAAATATTCAGAAATCTGTCAAAATGTTTCGTTAAATCTTTTGAAATGTTTATTAAATCTTTACGAATCTGTCAAATCTTTCTAATTCTTTGTGAAATGTTTTGAAATTTTTGTAAGGTCTTTTAAAATCCTCCTAAGTCTTTTACATCTTTGTGAAATGTTTTTAAACCTTTTGTAAGTTTTTGTGAAATCTTTCAAATCGTTGTAAATACTTTCTAGATCTTAAAAATCTTTTAAAATCTTTTGAAGTGTTTATTAAATATTTAGAAATGTTTGATACCTTTGTAAAATCTTTTGAAATTTTTCTAAATCTTAAAGAAAATTTTTTAATCTTCTCAAAATTTTTTTAAAATATTTTATATCTTTGTGAAATCTTTTAAATATTTGTGAAAGATTTTTTAATCTTTTGTAAATCTTGGTCAAATCTTTGAAATAATTTGAAATTATTGTTAAATTTGTGAAATCTTGGTTAAAAATTGAAAAATTATTTGAAATCTTTGGAATATTTTTAAAGTTTTGTGAAATGTTTTGAAATTATCGAAGTTTTTATTAAATCTTTGTGAAATCTTTCGACTTCTTTTAAAATCGTATGTAGATCTTAGAAATCTTATGTCATATCTTTGAAACTTTTCTAAATCTTTGCGAAATGTTTTGAATTTTTTTTTAATCTTTGAAACCTTTGAAAAAATTGTTAAATCTTTGTGAAATTTTTTTAAATCCTTGTTAAATCTTTCAAAATGTTTGTTAAATGTTTATAAATCTTTGTTAATTCTTTGGAAATATTTGTGAAATCTTTTATATCTTTGGAAACTCTTTTGAAATCTTTTAAAGTCTTTATAATCTTTGTAAAATCTTATGAAATCCTTTTTACCTTTAAAATCTTCTAAAATTTTTAAAATATTTCGTTAGAGCTTTCAAAATATTTATTGAATCTTTAGACATCTTTAAAAACCTTCTAAATCTCCAAAGTCCTTGTGAAATCTTTAAAATGGCTGTGAAATCTTTTGAAATCTTTTGTAAATCATTGAAATCTTTGTTAAATATTTTTAATATTTGTGAAATATTGTGTAAATCTGTAAATCTTTGTGAAGTCATTCAAATTTTTGTAAAATCTTGTTGAAATATTTTGAAATATTTGAAGTCTGAAATCTTTTGGCATTTTGTGAAACCTTTTAATATTTGTGAAATATTTTTAAATCCTTGTGAAATCATGATAGGGAATTATATTATCCTTGAAATCTTCTAAAATTCATTAAACAGTTCGATCAATCTTTTAAAATGTTTGTTCAATCTTGAGAAAATTTTAAAAACCTTCAAAATGTTTAAAACTTTTCTAAAAACTTTGAAATTGTTGTAAAATCTTTGTGAAATGTTTTGAAACCTTCGAGACAAAAATCGGTCGAAATCTTCTAAAATGTTTAATTTAAAAAAACAATGTTTAAATTTTGTTAAATTTTTTGAAATACTTTCAAAATATTTTTTAATCCCAAAGTCGTTGTGTAATATTTTAAATATTTTGTATATCTTTCAAATCTTCTCAAATGTTTTAAATCCTTTGTTAAATATTTTAAAATGTGTTGTGAATCTTTGAAATCTTTTTTATATCTTTTGAAATTCCTTTGACATTTTTGTACTATCTGTAAAACCTTATGAAATGTTTTTGAAATTTTCGAAATCTTTGTTAAATCTTTTTAAATCTTTGGAATCTCGTAATTCTTTGAAATCCTAAAAAATCTTAGAAATCATCCCTTAAATATTTTAAAATGTTTGTTAAATCTTTAGAAATCCTTAAAAATTATTTTCAAATTTGTACACAGTCTTTTGAAATCTTTCTAAATATTTCTGAAATCTTGAAATCTCTGTGAAAGTTTTTGTATAAATGTTTGTTAAATGTTTTGAAAGATTTGTTAAAAGTCTTTGAAATCTTGTCACATTTTGTGAAATCTTTTTAAATCGTTGTGAATGCTTTGTGAAATATTTTGAAAACTTAGAATCTTTGTAAAATCTTTTGAAATCTTTAAAATCTTTGTGAGATTTTAAAATATTTAGAAATATTTTGAATCTTTCTAAAATCTTATGAAATATTAAAAAATTTCATTTTCCTTGCAAAATGTTTTGAAATCTCTGAGAAAAAACTCGTTTGAAATATTTGAAAATCTTTTGTAAATCTTTGTAGAATTTGTAAAACCTTATGATTTTTTTTTTAATTTTCGAAATCTTTTGAAAATTTGGTAATATCTTGTGAAATGTTCGAAATCTTTTGAAATATTTTGGTAAATCTTTCAAAATGTTTCTTAAATCTTTAAAATCGTTGTCAAATTTTTGAAATCGCTGTTAAATTGTTTTGAAATATTTTTAAATCCTTGTGAAATCATTGGAATCTTTCTAAAATCTTGTGAAAGATTTTTAAATTTCCCAAACCTTTTCTTCAGTCTTTTGAAATCTTTGGAATATTTTGCGTACCTTATAAATCTTCTAAAATTTTTGAAATATTTCGATAAATTTTTTGAAACGTTTGTTAAATTTTTTGAAATATTTATTAAATCTTTCAAAATATTCTGTAATCTTTAAAATCTGTGAAATTTTGTTGAATTATTAAAATTGAAAACTATAAATCTGTAAAGCCTTTCAAATCTGTAGAATTGTAAATAATTTAAATTTAATTAAATAGTTATATTATTTCAGAAATAATAAATTATTTATAATTCCAGCCATAGTTTTGAAGTCTGTTCTTGACGGAAGCAGTTCCCATCGATCCATGGATCAAACTTCCACAATGTCACCAGCAGATTCCGCTTTAGTCGCACAATACAAGGATCTGATTCGAGAACAGGACGGACAAATCCAGAAACTCAATCAAATCAACGAAACACTCTCGAAGGAAAAGCGAGAACTCGATGTAAATACTTTAAATGCATTTAATTTGTTCAATAAATATTTCTTAAAAAATACTTCATAAATATGAATTTTCTATTAAATATTACTTTTTAGGCTCAAGTTCTAGAACTTCAGACCACAGTGAGTCACTTGAAAGACCAGAATTTGGTTCTACGAGCAGCTCAGACTAATTTTTCAAATGGCAAAGAGCCGATTTCTCCGTCGAATAATCTCGAAGCAACGAGCGAAGAATTGGAAAAGTACAAAGCGAAAGTGCGAGATTTGGAGTGCAGATTGTCCGCTTATGTGTTGAAACTCGAGGAATATGAAAAGAAAAGTATTAGTCAAAACGGGACGGAACTTGAAACGGCTTTAAAGCAGAAAACTGAAGAGCTCGAAAAATTGAGAAAAGACCAGGAAGATTTGCTGGAACTTCTCTCAGATCAAGACAATAAAATCACCTTGTATAAAGAAAAGTTGGTAGCTTTAGGAGAAAAAGTTGAGTCTGACGAAAGTTCCGGTGATCTCGAAACAGACGAGCAGCCGGAATCCAGTGTCTGAGTCACTGCAAAATTCTGTAAATTGATAACCATAAGTTTTACGAAAATTAGTCTAATCTTCGATCATTCTCAATTCAATGTTTTTTTAGTCAGTCAGATTTTTCGAATTGTCTCGCAAAAATTCTAAATTGTGAATTATTCGTCATTGATTTTAAATATTTGTTGAAACTGTTATTTTTTTCTATAGATATAGACTTACAAATTCATGAAGTAAAGCACAATTTAAATTGCTGAACATTTTTTTTTTTTTTAATTATATGTTTACCTTGGGGGTCATCCATAAACTAGGTTTGGTTGAATAAATTTAACTATTCATTTTTTGTTTGACAATTTATATTTTCTAATTGAAAATTAATGTAATTTGTTAAAAATTCCTCTGTTTGTTTTTAAATTCAACTTTCATTAGTTTAGTTGAAAATGATTTTTTTTTAAATTTAAATATTTCAGTTGAAGATTCATCATTTTAGATGAAAATTGATAAGTTTAGTTGAAAATTTGGTTTTTTAGTTGAAAATTCATGTTTTTTTTTTGTTAAAAAACCGTTTTTTCCGGTAGAAACTTAATCTTTTTTGTTTGAAAATCCTTCTTTTTGGTGGAAAATTCAATGATACCAGTTAAAGAATAATTGTTTTGGTTCAAAGTTCATATATTCTTCTTGAAGATTCATTATTTTAGTTCCAAATTCATGATCTTAGTTGAAAATTTATTTGCTTTTTTTTTGTGAAAAATTAAGTTTTAATTTGAAAGTTTAACTATTTGATTTTTGGTTAATAATTGACAATTCTTAGTTCAAAAGTCATTTTTTTCAGATTCATTATTTTAGTTGCAAATTCATCACTTTGGTTGAAATTTTTGTTTTGAAAAATTAATTTTTATACTGAATATTTAACGATTCCATTTTTGGTTGAAAAGTGAACTTTTTTTTAGTTCAAAATTCATCTTTTTGGTTCAAAATTCATTTAATCTTTTTGAAGATTCATTATTTCAGTTGAAAATTTATCATTTTGTTTGAAAATTAAATTTTTTCAATTAGTTTTTTTTTGTTGAAAATTGGTTTCTTAACTGAAAATGTAACGATTCCAATTTAATATTTCATCATTTTATTTAAAATTTATCTCTTTGGTTGAATAAACTGAAAATTTAACTATTTAATTTTTGGTTGACAATTTATCCTTTTTAGTTAAAAATTCATGTATTTTTTGGAAAATCTGTCTTTTTGGAAGAAATTCATCTTTTTGGTAAAACAAAAATCATTTTTGTTGAAAATACAACAATTCCATTCAAAAATTCATCATTTTAGTTGCAAATTCATATTTTTTATTAAAAAATTCAATTATTGTAGTTCAAGATTCGTAATTTTAGTTAAAAATACATATTTTTGGTTTAAAATTCAACTATTCCAGTTGAAGATTGATAATTTTAGTTTAAAATTCATCTTTTTGGTTGAATATTAATTTTTTTAACCGAAAATTTAACTTAATTATTTGGTTGAAAATTTATCTTTTCTAATTCAAAATTCAGGTTGAAAAAGTATCTTATTTTGATATAAATAATTATTCTTGGTTGACAATTCATCTGTTTAAAATTCAACTATTCCAGTTGAAGATTGATCATTTTAGTTAAAAATTTATCAGTTTAGGTGAAGTTTTTTAGGTTAAAATAATGTTTTTACCTGAAAATATCATATATTCTATTTCATAAATTTCTATTTAATATAAATGTAAATCATATTTTTAAACAGCTGTTTGTCAAATGTTATTTTCTTAGCAAATTTTCCAGTTTTCTAACCTAATAATTGAAAATCATGTATTTTGTTGAAAAATCTAATTTTTCGGTAGAAAATTATTATTATTTTTTTTTTAAATTAATCTTTTTGTGTAAAAATGTATCTTTTTGGTTGAAAATTCATCAGTTTATTTAAAAGTGCAACTATTTTGTATGAAAATTAGTTTTTTCTTTGTTGAAATTGAATATTCCATCATCTGAGTTGAAAATTAGAAATTAATATTCTCGGTGAAAATACATTTTTTTTGCTTGAAAATACAAATATTCCAGTTAAAGATTTATCAGTTTAGGTAAAAATTACTTTTTTAAATGCAAATTTAAATATTCCATTTTTGATCGGAAATGGTTCTTTTTTAGTTCAAAATTCAACAATTAATTGTTTGTTATTTTTTGGGTTAAAATTAATTTAGTTGAAACTAGTTTCAAAGTCATATTTGTATTTGAAAATGCAATTAATTTAGTTGAAGATTAATAATTTTAGTTCGAAATTCATCTTTTTGGTTGAAAATTGACTTTATTAACTGAAAATTTAACTATTCATTTTTGGTTTGACAATTTATATTTTCTAATTGAAAATTAATGTATTTTGTTAAAAATTCATCTTTTTTGTTTGGTAGAAATTAATCTTTTCAAATTTAACCTATCCTGTTAAAGATTCATCAGTTCATTAGTTAAATTTTTGGATTTTAGTTGAAAATACATGTATTTTGTTTAAAAAAACGTTTTTTTTTCGATAGAAACTTAATCTTTTTTGTTCGATAATTTATATTCTTGTTTGAAAATCCTTCTTTTTGTTGGAAAATTCAATGATACCAGTTAAAGAATAATCGTTTTTGTTAAAAGTTCATATATTCTTCTTGAAGATTCATTATTTTAGCTCAAAATTCATGACCTTAGTTGAAAATTTGTTTGCTTTTTTTGTGGAAAATTAAGTTTTAATTTGAAAGTTTAACTGTTCCATTTTTATGTAAAAACTTACCTTTTTCTTTGTTCAAAATTCATATTTTTTTGAGATGAACTATTTTAGTTGAAAATTCATCACTTTGGTTGAAATTTTTGTTTTGGAAAATTAATTATTATACTGAATATTTAACTATTTCATTTTTGGTTGAAAAGTGAACTTTTTTTTAGATCAAAATTCATCTTTTTGTTTCAAATTCATTTATTCTTTTTGAAGATTCATTATTTCTTGAAAATTTATCATTTTGTTCGAAAATTTGATTTTTTTTAATTAGTTTTTTTTTTGGTTGAAAATTGGTTTCTTAACTGAAAATGTAACGATTCCAATGTAATATTTCATCCGTTTTATTTAAAATTCATCTCTTTGGTTGAACATTATTTTTTTAACTATATTTTTGATTGAAAATTGAATTATTCTAGTTAAAGATTCGTAATTTTAGTTTGAAATTCACGTTTGTGGATGAAAATTTAACAACTCCAGTTGAAGCTTCATAATTTTAGTTACAAATTTATCAGTTTGGTTAAAAAGTTATCTTTTTTAGTTCAAAATTAAACTATTTCGTTGAAAATTGATATATTTTGTTGAAAAATCGTCTTTTTTGGCAGAAAATGATTTTTTTGTTGTTTGAAAATAAATGTTGTTGCTTGAAAATTCATATTTCTGTTTGAAAATTCAAGTATATCAGTTAATTAGCAGTAATTTTTTTTACATAATCTTTTTCTTTGGAAATTCATAATTTTTGTTGAAAATTTGTGTGTTTGTTTGTGAAAAATTAATTTTTTAACTTAAAATTGAACTATTTCATTTTTGGTTGAAAATTGATTTTTTTTAGTAGTTCAAATCCATTTTTTTAAAGATTCATAATTTTAGTTGAAAATGCATTATTTTGGCTAACATTTTTTTGTGTGGAAAATTAATTTTTATATTGAAAGTTTAACTATCCCATTTTTGTGCAAAACTGAAAATGAATTCCTAAACTGAAAGTTTCAATGTTTCATTTTTTGTTGAAAACAGAAAAGTTCTTAGTTCAAAATCATCGCTGTAGTTGAAAATTGAACTGTTTGGCAAAAAATTCGTTTTTTTTTGGTAAAACGGCCATCTTTTTTGTTGAAAATACAACGATTTCAATCAAAGATTTATAATTTTACTTGAAAATTCATCTTTTTGGTTGAAAATTCAATTATTCTAGTGTAAGATTTATAATTTTAGTTGAAAATTCATTTTTTTGTTAAATATTAATTATTTTAACTGAAAAAAATTATTATTTTTGTGGTTTACAATTTATCTTTTCTAATTTAAAACTAGTGTATTTGGTTTTAAATTCATCTTTTTTTTTTGTATAAATTATTCTTCTTGAAAATTCATCAGTATTGGAAATGGTTAAACTGCGATTTGCCACCTGGTGACAAAAATTCGAACTAGAAAGAAAAGGTATGATTTTAAAGATGCATTTTAATTTGCGCATAAAAGTGTAAATACAATATTTCTTTGCAGAAATATTTTTCCAAAAGTAAAAACAATCAATTATTGTTCTATTTATTGTGATTTTCAAAAGATTATAAACTTCAATCGACTTATTTTGAAGCAGAAATAAACTCAAAGTAAATTTCCATTAATTTATACATGAAATATTTACTATTTAAAAACTGATCTGAAAATTAGATCAGAATTTTTATTTAAATTCCAATCGCAGGGTGGCTGCTGGACCGGGAAATCGGGAATCTTATGAAATCGGGAAATGACAATGAATTTATTTTTTGACCGGAAATGTTGTAAATTTAAATACAAAAATCTTCCACTTTAGCAAATTTTTAATTTTATATTTTAACTGTTAGGTGTACGTTTTATTTTAAAGAATTTCAAAATGCAGTTTTAGAGACTTGAGCCATTAAAAAATTAGAAGCGTTTGAAATCGAAGATTTTAGATCAAAAACATTTTTAGTTGATCACCTGTGAATATAAATTAATAATGACTTTTAAAATTGAACTGTTCTTTAAGATTTAAAAAGTGAGTTTTATTTTTCGACCACAAAGAAGGCTTTAAAAAAGTAGTTGAATTTCCAACAAAATAATTAAAAAATTTTTAATATAGTGGAATTTTTTGCCAAGTATAGTTCAATTCAAAAATAGAAGCGATGAGTTCTCAACGAAATATTTAATATTTCGTTTTACAACGAAACGAGATTTGAAATTAAAAATAAAAAAGAAAGTAAGATGAATTTTGATGGCAGAAAGGTGGATTTTCTACTATGAAGGATGAATTTTCAACGAAAATAAATCATTTTCAACAAAAAAAAAAAAAACGAATTTACTACTTCTCAAATAGAACCAAAATATACGAATTAAAAAAAAAATAGTTGAAGCTTCAGTCATAAGATTAATTTTTCTATCCAAAAAGACGAATTTTTAACCAAACGCATGAATTTTCCACCCGCCACTATAAATTTTCAACCAAAAAGTCGATCTTCAACCAAGTAATTAATTTTTTAAATTAATCGTTTAATTCTTCCAAATAGTTAAATTTTTTTACAAAAGAATTGAATTTTCAACTAAAAAAAATAAAGTTAAACCAAAAAATGGAATAGTAAAATATTCAGTTTAAAAATTACTGCGATAAAAATGTTCCACAAAATTGATGAATTTTCCAAGAAACAGTTGAATTTTTCTTCCGGCACTATGAATCTTCAACAAAAAGGAAATTTTTTACAAAGTGGTTAATTTTTCAAAAGAAATAATTTCATTTCCGATCAAATAGTTGAATTTTCTACAAAAAGAATGTAATTTTTCACCAAATATGTGAATTTTCATCTAAAAAAATTAATTTTCAACAAAAAATGGAATGAATAAATATTCAATTTAAAAATTAAGTTCCAACAAAATAAAACGAATCTTCAACTTGTTGACTTCAACCAAAAAATACGACTTTGAACAAAATAAATGAATTCTTAGAGATAAGATTAATTTTCTACCCAATAAATTTAATACATTTTTAACCAATTAATTGAATTTTTAAGCAAATGATTGAATTTTCAACTAAAAATGTCAGTTTTTAAACAAAAATTGAATAGCTAAATATTCAGCTTACAAATAAAATTTAAAAAATCGAATTTTTAACTAGTTGCCAAAAATATTAATTTTTTAAAAATAAAATGAATTTTCTACCCAAAAATGACGAATTTTCAACAGAACAGGTGAATTTTCTACCCGACAATATGAATATGCAACATAAATGTTCATTTTCTACCTAGTAGCTAATATTTAAAATAAATAGTTTTATTTTTAACCAAATAGTGGAATATTTTACAAAAATTGTTGAATTTCCAACCAAATAATTGAGTTTTTAACTAAAAAAGATAAATTTTCATCCAAAAATATAATAGTTAAATATTCAATTTAATAATTGAGTTGCAACAAAATAGAACGAATGGTCAACTGGCTAAATTCAACAACAAAAAAGACAAATTTGTACAAAATATATGAATCCACAGCCATGAGAATAATTTTTCTATCCCAAAAGAAGAATTTTCAACAAAATACATAAATTTTCCACCCGACACTCTACATTTTGCACCAAATAGTTGAATTTTCAATTAAAAAAGATAAATTTTCAACCAAAAATGGACTCCTCAAGAAAAAGTTAATTTTCTACCAAGTAGTTAATTTTTGAAATAAATAGTTTCATTTTTAACTAAAATTTTCTACCTAAAAGATCAATTTTCAACCAAATAGTTGAATTTACTACAGAACAGTTAAATTTCCAAACAAATAGTTTGAATTTTCAGCTAAAAATAATAAGTTTTTGACAAAAAAATTAAATAGTTACATCCCTAGTTTAAAAAATTAATTTTCAACTAAAACACGAATTTTTATCTAGTTTAACACAACCAAAAACGACGAATTTTTTAACACAATAGTTGAATCTGCAGTCAAAAATATGTGTCCACAAAAGAAGATTTATTTTCTACCCAAAAAGATGAATTTTTATAAAAATAGACGAGTTTTCCTGAAAAAGTTGTATTTTCACCAGTTATTATTAATTTTCAACCAAAAACTTTATTTTCTACAAAACAACTGCATTTTCAACCTAAATATTAGAATTTTTAACAAAAAAAAATTATTTTTTAAATATATAGTTAAATTTTCAACCAAATTTCTGAATTTTAAAATAAAAAAGACGATTTTTTTAAAAAGCAGTTGAATTTTCAACTCGTAAAGATGAATTCTCAGCTAAGTCTGTATTACTTCATATTTCAACCAAAAACTTGTTTAATTTGAAACAAAAAACAGTTGAATTCAACCGAAAAGAGAAATTTTCAACTTAAATTATAAATCATCACAAAAAATAGATTTTTAACCAAATAATTCAATCAAGTTCAATTTTGAACAAGGTAGTTTTTTTCAAACAAAAAAGGTGAATTCTTACAAACAAATTCAATTTATGATATTTCAATAAAAAAAAATACGAATTTTAAACAAAATAATTCAATTTTAAATAAAAAAGATGAAGTTTTGACCAAAAAATTAATTTTCTAAGAAAAAACACACATTTTCAAAAAAATACATGAATTTTCAACATCGGGTTTTATTTTAAAAATTCAACTATTGGTTAAATATTTTTCTTTTTTAGTCGAAAATTCAGGTATTCAGTTGAAAAAAAGTGTTTTTTGATAGAAAATTAATCTTCTTCGTCAAAAATTTATCTCTTTTATTCAAAATTTAACTATTTTATTTAAAATTCGTATTTATTTGTTGAAATATCATCAATTGAACTTGTTTTTAAGAAATCACCTTTTTTCTTTGAAAATGGAACTACCTCGTTAAAAATGGAACCTGATTGAAAAACGTATCTTGTTCTTTTGCGATGTTTTTCATAGTTTACGAAAAATATTTTAAAAACTACATTTTTAAGGGAAAAAATTCTCCTGGCCTCAAAAATAGTTTAGTCCGCATTATGCTTCCAAGATGCCTTTCTTTTATTAGTAGAAACTCAACAACAAAAATTTACAAAAATAAAAAAGGTGGGGTTTTCTTGAAATTATACTTTTTTCATGTTTTCAAAATTTGAAGAAAATAATAAAAAAAGATGTTCCTCAAAATCCCACCATTTTTTAGCCCGGGAGAATTTTTCATCCCTAAAAATGTAGTTTTTGAATTTTTTTCGTAAACTATGAAAAATCTCGCAAATTAACAAGAGACGTTTTTCATCGAACTTTTTTAGACGTGCAAACTTTTATCTTAACATTTTCGAAGAAAAAGTAGAACATTCGTTTGTAGCAAAAACGAATTCTTCTGATTAAAAAGGTTATTTAGAAAGCATCAAACTTAAAAAATAACTTCAATATCAAAGTACAAGTTAAAAAAAATTGACAAAAAAATTAAAGGTGTGTTTTTTGAAAAAATCTATTTTTAATTTTTTCAGAAAAATCGCTATCATTTTGTTAGTTTTGAACCTTTTTTTTTTTAATTTTCCAGCGGGTTTTTTTTCAAAAACAAAGCACAAAATGCAAATACGCATAATATTTTAGAAAAAATTCTGTTGGCAAATCAGAAAAATACGTATCGCCTAATTGTCTGTAAAAAACAACATATTTCATCCTCGAGAGATTCTGTGATTATTTATTATATATTGAAGAATTTTAACTTTGAATAAATAGAATTAAATTTTGAAGAATTTTAAACAAAAATTTAAACAAAAAATCGAGAAAAAGAAAATTTTTCTGAAACCAGGAGAAAAACAGATATTCTTTAAAAAACGGGAAAAACCTAAGGGAATATAAAGTTATAATATTATTATTATATATTAGTTATTGAAAAATAGTAACTTTGAATAAATTTAATTTCGTTTTGAAGAATTTTAACCAAACTAAAAATTTAAACCAAAAGACGGAAAAATTCTTGATAACAGGAGAAAAAGAGATATTCTTTTAAAATGTAAAAAAAACGCCATTTCCACTGAAATCCCCCCCCCCCCATTCCTCTCAAAATGTTAACGAAATTTATGGACAACCCTTTAGAATATTAATACAAAAGGTTTTAAATCATCTTCAAAATTCTATTGGGTACATTTATTTATTAATGAAATATTTCAATAATATTCAACGCTCTTCTTCTCGCGCCGATTTGCCATTTTTCTCAGAAAAAAGCTCCTCGAAATTATCATACAAAAGAGTGAAAAGTACGTATTATGGCTTTTTCGAACAATACAAAATGCAGTACCGAGTTTCTATTTCTCTCTGAGATATCAGAATTCTTGCCAAATAATTTTTCATTGATGTATCGAATAATATTTGCGAAATAATGCTTTCATTTTATTTTAAATAACTTAGTATATCAGTCACTATCATACAAGTAAGCCAACTAGTGGGATCCTTTCCATGGAATTCTGTTACAATTCCTTCAAAACTTGATTGAATAGGTTCTTGAGATTTTTTTTTAAATTTTATTTTTTTTTTATTCTTCTTGCACTTGATTGCAACTTTACTGTTATTATAACAGAATCCCATCTATTTACATGGTCCTTTCAAACTTTTTTTTTTTTTTTTGATCTTACACTTGGGATTGCCGCTGTTTTAGGGCAGCCTGTACACACTTTGCCATTGTTGGTGACGCTCGTGCTACTGCGTCCGTCATGAAAAACTGATCTAGGGTCTTGTGCCGAACTTCCAAAGGATCTGGCAAGAAAGATCCTCCGGTTTCCTGAAATAAGAACGAATTGAAATTAATATTATTATAATATAATATTAATATTACAGTTCTCACAGCCTCTATGGGATAAAATATAGGGACCAAAGGGTACTACGATAGGTGTTCAAAAAGTAAGTTTTCCTGCTCCGGGAAAAAAGCAAAGCACAATTTTTAGGTTAAGGGCATGTGACACAGCTAAATACCTATATTACCGACCACAGTTTTTCAGTTCTCTGAATGTTTTTTTGAACCTCAGAACTTTTTTTGTAAATAAAATATCGAGCTGAAACTTTGGGAAATGTATTAAAGTACAATAAAGTACGTTTAGGTACTGAATTTTGGTAGGAACTTCACTGAAAATTATTTCATCTTTTTTCTGAACCTCAACATTTTTTGAACGTTCCAACTTTTTTTATACATAAAATATCGGTCTCAAACTTTGAGAAATGCACGAAATACACGAAAATACGAAACCTGGCGGCCACTAGACGAGGCTCTCGAGAGTTCGTATTTTCGTGTACAACGTTACCGGCTGATGCCGTTGGAATTGATTGTTGA
>NC_046665.1:134822327-134848529 GCF_010883055.1 Belonocnema kinseyi
CAAAATGCAGTACCTAAACGTACTTTATTGTACTCTAATACATTTCCCAAAGTTTCAGCTCGATATTTTATTTACAAAAAAAGTTCTTAGGTTAAAAAAAAAACATTCAGTGAACTGAAAAACTGTGGTCGGTAATATAGGTATTTAGCTGTGTCACATGCCCTTAAAGCAACATATGTATTTATTGTTTGACTTATAAACTATTTTTCTACATAGTCCCCTTGGACTTGAATATATTCTTTGTATCTGTTCTCAAGCTTTGACAAACCTTCTTTATAAAAATCCGTGCCCTGTTTTTTAAAAAATAATTTAACAAAGTCTTTCGCTTCATCATTTGAATTGAAGTGATGCCCTACCGAAAGAAATCTTTGAGTTTTCTTTAACGAAATAGCTTGGCCCATTTGAGTCTATAAACAAAGTCGATTTGAAACAAAATAGTCTCGGAGATAGTTTGAGAGATTTGGGTCCTTTTCAAGATCCTTTTAGTGGTCGGTTTAAGAGTGGTGCGACGGTAATATAATGTTCCTTTTGTATTCGTCACGTACCGGGCGGGCAGAGTTATTTACAGTAATTGGTCGTGGCTAACCCGCTCTCCCTTTTCAAATTTCTCTTCAAATTATTAACACTTTTTTTTAATTGATGAATTTTCTCATTATACTTATTTATAATTATAACTTATATACTGATATAAAATTTTCTAGTTGAATTCAAAAATGTTGTCTTTTTTGGCGTATCTCATTCCATTTACGAGAAACGTTCTAATAATTCCAATTTTAAGCATTTAAAAAAAAAGTTAGATATCTGAAGTCATCGAAACCCATAGATTTCGAATTATTATGTTTTAGGCTGTTATCTATGAAATTTAAAAAAATCTACTTCTAAATTTTAATCCGGAAACTTAACAAAGGACCCTTGAGTGTCGGCTACTCTATTGAGATAGCCTCTCTGCTCGTTATTTATGCTCGTATATTTATTTCAATTTCGGAAAGGATATTTTAAAGCCTTCAGACCATTTAAACGAGCTTCCTGGACCTTTAAAAATATCTACCTGAGTGCCTGCGGATAATTTCTTTGAGATTCTTTGACCTAAAGAATTTTTAGTATATACTCAAAGATTCTTTTCGGTAGGGTGGCCACCCAAACTTTCCTTTAACTTAGGAAAAAAAAAAAGTCACTTTGTGCGAGATCTGAAGAGTAGGGTGGGTGATTAAAAATTTTCCATTTGAATTTTACCAGTAAGGTTTGTGTTTTTTTTTTGCTGAATGAGGCCGTGCGTTGTCGTGAAAAAGCAACACTTTTCTCGATAATTTTCCAGGACGCTTTTGTTTAATGGCACACTCATGCATTTGTCACCATAAATATCCACTAATTTAGTGTGAATTTCGTTGCCATTAAGCCCTTTTGCAGTTAAAAAGCGAATAACTGCACGCAACTCACAAGTGGACACGTTTTTCACAGGTAACTCCATCGTTTCCGAGCCGCTACTGATGAAAAAAAAATTTTTCGGCACCTAAGACCGGTTCCGCTCTTATCGGTATATCCTAAACTAAAACTATGTTCGGCCCCAGCTCTCTAGATGGCGCTGGGGCAAAACGGCAGACTAGGGAAACTTACTTTTTGAACACCCCTCGTATTTTCGCGCTCAAAGGCTAACAAATTCAGGATAAATTCAGAAGATTTCAGAACTATTCAATTTACATTCAAAAGAATTCAAATGAATTGGAAATTAACTTCAGATTAATTGAAAATAATTTTAAAATATGAAAAGACTTCATTGAATTCAGTAACTTTGAAATAAGCTTAGAAAAATGCAAAAGGGAATTCAACAAATTTGATTAAAGAAATTTAAAAGAATTTAGGGCGAATACCAAAAAATTCAAATTTCTTTAAATCTTTGAAAACCTACTAATTTTGAAGGAATTTAACCCTTAAAGTGCACTGTGGGTGTTTCATACCCAAGCAATTTTCAAACTCTTATAAACCATACTTAATTCGAAAAAATATACTCACTATCGCCATCTAGATTTAGTTGCATTTTTAACAATATTTGTGTTATTCAGGTTACATCAGCGTTTAAATATAAATTATTTTGTAGCTCTGACACAATCAGGAATTACAGTGTTTCATATACAAATCGAAAATTTTCCAATGTATTAATTTATTTAAAACAAAGAAAAAAAGTTTTTTCTACTTTAACAGATAACTCTTTAACAAAATAATTGAATTTTTAACATAATAGTTCAATATTCAACCTAAAAAGATAAATTACCAACAAAAAAGTGTCATAGTTTATATTTTAATAAAAAAAAATTATACAACAAAAGAAAAAAATTTTAAAACAAAAAAAAGAAGTATTTTCCACTAAACAGTTAGATTTTCAACCAGACATAAGCCTTCAATAAGAAAAAATTCACAATGTAATTTAACTTTGTCCCAAGTAGTTCAATTTTCAATTAAAAAAGATTAATTTACAATAAAATCATTAAACTTTTTTAATAATGAAATCTTTAACAAAAAAGTGATTTCTTAACAAAGCGATTCAACTGAATGTTTTAAACAAATTAGTTGAATAATCAAGCAAAGAAGAACGATTTTAAACCAAAAAGTTGCATTTTCATACAAAAAATGAATTCGCTTCTATGACATCTAGCTTTAGTTGGAGACACTAACTGTAATTAAGTCGTTTAGCATACTGCGTCAAATGCCAGTCTACTAGCAGCAGTTTCTGAAAGTAGAAGTAAAAAAGTCGTGGGGTATGGAACACCCAGTGTGCACTTAGTGAGTGGAAAAGTAATTTTGAAGTTAGTTTTTTTTTTTAATTTGACTGATTTTTGTTTACTTTTTGACGTAAGTATATCATATGAAATAAAATAATAATTTTTTTTTTTCGATTATTTCATACTTTTTTTCTTTGTAGATGGCTTATAACTTACGGCAGCGCGTCATGCGAGAGCAAACTGTGGATGTCTTGAATAAAATATAATTGTTAAAATACAGTTATGTGTGTCTCTTTTTTTAATTTCTTGTACTTTTATAGCATTACTTGTCACAGTTCCTCAATTTTTATAATCATAAATCGATTTAAAAGCAAACAATCTGATTCATCATTTTATCATAAAATTGACTTTTCAACTGTGCAAAAAAATATCTTTTTTGACAGCACTCATGTTGCAATATTTTTTTTATGAAAGTACACAATTTCAAAAGTATAGTCATAAGTTTTCAGGTTAAAATAATTAAAATTGCGTGAGTTATGAACTTTAAATTAAAAAAAAAACATTTTTTCACTTTTTTCAATAAAATTTTTAACAAACTTAAAGTAAAATAAATGGCTATAAAATCAACTCTACCTTATACAGGATAGCACAACCTATATCGGATAATTTTTTTGTGACAAAATATTCAACAGGGGTTAAACAATACATGATTAAATACGCTGGGGTGATTAACACCCACGATGCACTTTACCGTGATTTGTACCATGTATGCACTTTGAGGTTTAAAGCAGAATTTTTTATTACAAAAAAAGTTGAGTTATCATCCAAAAAAGATACCAGTTAACTCAGTAACATCAAAAATGGAATTTTTGTAACAAAAAAATAAGTTTCTACGAAAAAAATTGAATTTTCAATCCAAAAAGACGATTTTTTTAGTCAAAAAGGATGATTTTTTTAGCAAAACAGTTAAATTCTCTACCAAATAGTTGCAGTTTTATCCAAAAAACGATTAATTTTGTGCTAATACAGATGAATTTGTAATCAAAAACAAAGTTTTTGTTATGAGTGGAACTTTCATCCAGAAAATGTTTCAGTTCATTTTTCAACACCAAAATATAAATTTTAAACAAAAAGTCAATTTTCAAAAAAGATAGTTAAGTTTTCAAGAAAATAGTATAATAGCTTAATTTCTAACCAAACAGTTGCATTTTTATCAAAAAAGATTTAATTTCTGCTAAAGCAGGTAAACTTTCGAAAGAAAAAAGAGTTGAATTTTCAACCGAAAAGTTGGCGAAAACTGCAATTATCTATCAATTAAAATAAATTCTGATATTATCATAAAATCGCAGAGAATTTATTTCTCGGTTATATTCTCACTAATATTCTCGTTACCGTTCTCAAAGTAATATAACCGGCTCAGAACTCTAGTCTGCTAGCAGCAGCTGCTGAAAGTGGAGGTAAAAAAATCGTGGGGTACTGCTCACCCAATGTGCACTTAGTGAGTGAAAAAGTAATTTTAGAGCCAATTTTTTATGTTGAAATTTTATTGTCTTTTGTTTACTTTCTAATTTTATACTTTATTTCTTTGTATCGAAATTTTCAAGAATTTGTTCGAAATTTTTTTTAATGAAAAATCTTTCTTGGTAGAACATTCATCTTTTATGGTAGACATTTTCTCTTGTTTCCGAACAAGTCGAACTATGTAGGTGAACATTTTTTTTAAAATGAATTGGACTGTTTTGAATTTATAACTCAAACATTTTTTGGTTGAAATATAAACTACTCTATTTTTTAATGAGAATTCATGTTTTTTTCATGTTGTATTCAGTTTGTTAGAAAACTGAAGTCTCATATTGAGAATTCACTTTTTTTTAAACGTATATTTTTTGTATATTTTTTAAAAATATATTATGACAATTTAAGTTATTGGGATATTAATTTATAGTTATACGTTTTTATTTAAATAAAAATTAAAAAAATGTCCTATGATTTTTTCCAAGTATTTTTCCAAGGAAGCTAGAACGAAATAATTTTAATAACACAAACATGACTTTAAAAACGTACTTTTTCTGCTCTTGGTTCCTACAGTATTTAAATTTGTTTCTACTTTATTTTCAGCAGTTGAAAATTCAACACTTTGGTTAAAAACTTATTTCTTTCCGTTGGAAATTCGATTGCTTTGCTAAGAAATTTGTATTTTTTTGTTTAAAAATTCATAATTATGTGTTGCAAATTTTTATTTTTTGGGAGGAATTCAATGGTTTTTTATTTTAAAATTGAAATATTTTTAGTTGACATATCAACTATTACATTTTTCGTGAAGAATTCAACTTTTTTGTTTGAATTCAATAGTTTCTTAGTCAAAATTAATTTTTTCCAGTTAATTCGGGTAGAATTTGAATGAAAATTCGTACTCTTTGCATGCATTCAATTGTTTTTAATTAAAAACTAAAATCCTTTTCGGTTGAATTCAACTTATTCGTATTTAAAATGAAAATATTTTTTGATTGACATAGCAACTATAACATTATTTTGATGAGAATTCATCGATTTTGGTTACAAATTTAATGATTCAGTTAAAATTTTTTATTTTTCGTTGAAAATTCCTCTGTTTGGGTTGAAAATTAACTTTTTGTTAAAATTTCATATTTTCGTGGTGGAAAATAAACTTTTTTGTCGAAAATGCACCTTTTTATCTTAAAACTTGATCAATTTGCCAGAAAATTTGAATTTGGTACAAAATTAAACTATTTGGTGGAAAATTTAACATTGATGTTGCAAATTTATATTTTCAGGTTAAGTATTTATCTTTTTTTCAGAAATTTAATCATTTAGTTTAAAATTCAATTATTTTGTTCAAAATTCAACAATTTGTTCAAAAAGTCCTCTGCTTTGATAGAATTCAACTGTGTCTTGTTTGAAATTAAATTTGGTTTATGTTAAAATAACAAATTTCACTTTTTTTTTAAATTCTTGATTTTGGGTTTCAAACTTAACTATTTTATTGAAAATTCCTATTATTTGTGATGAATTCATCTCATTCTTATTTAACATTACAATATGTTTGTTAAAATAATGGCTATCACATTTCTTGTTGAGAATTCGCCTTTTTTGGGTGAAAATTTAAATATTTTGATGAAAATTCAACAATTTTGTTTGAAAGTTATACTTTTTGGTTGAAAATTCAAATGCTTTGTTAAAAATTCGTCTGTTTTGGGTTGAAAATAATCTTTTTTTGTGAAAATTCATATTTCCGGATTGGGAACTAAACTATTTTGTCGAAAATTTGCCTTTTTTGGCTCGAAACTTGAACTTTTATAAAATTCTAATATTCGGTGTAAAATTAACATTATAGTTTGTGAATTTAAAACAATTTTATTGTTAAAATATCAAAATTATTACATTTTTGTATTAAAAATTCATATTTTCAACTTTACAATTAAACAATTTGGTAGAAAATTAAATGATTTTGGTTGCAAACTCAACTATTTTTATTGAAAAAATTGGGTTAAACTGTTTGTGAATTAAAACTAAGATCTTTTTTTGGTTGAAGATTCATAATTTTAAATGAAATTTCATCTCTTTCAATAAAAATGTGCAATTTTAGTTCTTTTAGGGAATTTTTTTAATTTAAATGTGAAAAAAGAGATTAGGTAATCCTGAAATTCCCTGCTTTTATAACACTTTCACCTTTCAAAAAATATTATTCATCAATGTATCTTCAATTGAAGGTTTTTATTTCAGATCCTAATAATTTATATTTGGTTCCACTTGGATGTTAGAAAAAAAAAATGAACTTCCAAAGCATATTTTACATACCTTTGCTAGTTCGACTGCTTCTTTAATGTAGTTTGCCGGCTCTACATCGCCGTATCTTACTAAATGTGGCGCTACCTCCTCGATTCTAGAACGTACCTCCGCCAAAGTGTCATACGGTAAACAGTTTCCAGAAATCTGCAAAATAACATTAATGGTAAAAAATTGTTTAAAATAATGCACAGAAACTTAAATTGTAGATTAGAAATCTTTGAAAGCATTGACCGATTTTTTTCCGAGTAATTCAAATTTTCAAATTAAAGCCTTCAAAACTGAACAATTTATAATTCAAAACGTCAAAAATTACACATTTCTCAACGTTAAAGGCACTCGCGGTCACGAATTTGCTAATTGGATAGCATTTAAAAATTATTAATTAAAATTGTTATACTTTGAACGATCCTTAATTTGTAACCTTTATTATTACTATTCAATACCTAAAACTTAAAACTTCTTGACTATAGTAAGACTTTTAATTTAAAATTTTAAACTTCAGAGATTAAATTTCAAAATATTTATTATTTTTATTATTCTGCTATCTATTAATATAAAATTATACAATTTATAATGTTTCAATTTGAAAAAATTAGTTTTCAACCAACTAGTTAAATTTTCATCTAAAATTATGGATCTATTACCAGAAACGACGAATTTTCAACAAAATACATACATTTTTAACCAAATAGTTGAGATTTCAAACAAGAAAATTAATGTTCTACAAAAAAAAGTTAAATTTTCAACACGAAAATATTAATTTTCATCAAAAAAGTAAGTTTTCAACCAATTAGTTAAATTTTCATAAAAAATTATGAATTTACTACCAATAACGACAATATTTTCAACAAAATACATACATTTTTAACCAAAGAGTTGAATTTATAAACTAAAACAGATCACGTTTTAATCAGAGATAGAATAGTTAAATTTTAATTTAAAAATATATACTTTTCAATTTAAAAAATTGAATTTTTTACATAATAGTTTATTTTTTTACCAAATTAATGAATATTCAAGCCTAAAAAACGAAGTTTCTACAAGAAAGTTGAATTTTAAACCCGAAAATATTAATTTTCAACAAAAAACTTCGTGCTCAACCAAACAGTTAAGTTTTCATCCAAAATTATGAATCTACTATAAAAAACGACGAATTTTCAACAAAAAACATACATTTTTAACCAAGTAGTTGATATTTCAAACAAAAAAATTAATTTTCTACCAAAAAATACAAATTTTCAACCAAAGGGTTGAATTTCTCGACTAAAAAAAGATGGCTTCTAATCAAAGATGGAATAGTTAAAATTTCATTAAAAAAATATATAATTTTCAATTTAAAAAATCGAAATCAATTTGAGAAGTTTTTTTAAATCATTTTTAAGATTTTTAAGATTTTAGACTATAAAAAAATGTCGAAAATAGGACAAATTCAAAACGTTAAAAATGAAATATTTTCCAAATACAATTTAAAAATTTCAATCATTCAAAATTCAATGGAATTAAAACTGTATTATTTCTAATTAAAAACGTTACAAATTGAAAATTTTCAGATTAGAATGTTCTTTTAAATAATTAATTTTATTATAAAGGAGTTGAAATTATATAATTTATAATTTAAAGCTTTTAGAATTGAACAATATTATTTTGAATTGACGAAGCTCGAATCTGAATAAAATTTAAGAGCAAAATTTCGAAAATAGGACAAATTAAGTGGTTATATACCTGTTTTTTCAAAAAATCGAAAAAATTTTTATTGCTCAATCTTAAAGTACAACTTCTGAAAAACATTTTCTCAAATTTTCATAGAGACCCGAACAATAGTTCGATAAGAAAAAAGCGTTTCGAAGCGCAGACTACGTTTACATACACTCACATTCAAACGTTGAATGTGATTATCTCGAAATCGTGTTTTTCCAAAAGTACCTTTGCTGTGACCGCGATTGCACAAGAACTATTTGACCGATCTTCTTCAATTTTTTTTTAAATTGTCCGTGATAATTGTGCTCAGTTCGTAAACGATTCGATTTTTGTGCACCAATTTTTATTTTGAAGATTAGAATTTTTAAATAAAATTTTTAGAGCTCGAAAAATTAACTTTTTGAAAAAATCCTTACTGTATGCAGAAAAAATCAAATATTTTTTTAAATAATCGTATATAACCCCTTAAAAACGTGAAAAAGGAAATATTTTTAGATTACAATTTTGAATATTCGCAACAACTTTCTTCTGTTATAAATTTTTTATTTCAGTTATAAATTTTATTATTCGGTTGAACATTTAATAACTTTCTTAAAAAGACATCCATTTTCATTGCAAAATTGCATCCAATTTTTATTTTGGTGTTAAAAAGTGAACTAGAATCTTCTTTGGGTGAAAATATAACTATTTTTTTAAAGTTTTTTTTTATTCAGCTGTTTTAGGAGAAATTTCATCTTTCTGGAATAAAAATTTAACTTTTCGGTTTAAAATTCAACTCTTTTTTGAAAGTTTGTCTTTTTGATTTTAAAATTCACTTGCTTCAGCAGAAATCACATCTTTTTCAAATAAAAATCTAATATTTTTAAAATAAAAATGAAAACATCTGGTTGGAAATTAAATTAATTATACCGTTCACTTAAAAATTTAACTATTTCGTAGAAAATATACTTTTTGTTTAAAATTTATATCTTGGTGTTGAAAAATGAACTGAAATCTTTTCGGGATGGCAGCGCCGGATTAACCTTTTTCGGGGCCTGGGGCTAAATCTTGAAGGGGCCCCCTTAAGGGCAGAGAAAATCCAAATGTTTGACGGTGCAGAAAAATAACATCTGCCATGAAACTATTTAGTTAAGTTTACAAAATTAACTATTACATAATTTTTTAAAAAGTTTTAAATGTTTCTTCAGAAGTTTTGTAGAAGTTGTAGTAACGTACTCAGAATTTATATATTTTTTCTGGAGTAAAGGGGCCCCTGACTGCCCAGGGGCCTGGGGCTATAGCCCCACCTAGCCCTATGGTTAATCCGGCGCTGCGGGATGGAAGTTCTACTTTAAAAAAATTTGTCGCTTTTCATTAAAAATTCATTTGTTTTAGAAGAAAATTCGATTTTTGTAAAAAAAAATGCAAATATTTGATAGAGGCTTCAACTATTTTGCTAAAAACTTAATCTTTTTGGTTGACAAAATTCCTCTTTTTGGATGAAAAATTAAATATTTTTCGTAGAAAATTATTTCCGGTTTAAAAATTCATATATTGATCGTGAAAACTCAACTGACATCTTTTTGAGCAAAAAATTCAACTATTTTTTTTTTAATTGATCTTATTGATTCAAAACTTCATCTATTTCAGAAGAAATTTCATGTTCTTTTTAAAACGAAAATCCAACTTTTTGTCAAAAAATCAGCTTTATTTGCTTGAGTATTCAACTAATTTGTTTAGAAGATTTGGTTGAATCACTTTGTTAAGAAATCACTTTTTATGTTAAAGATTTATATTTTTAGTTGAAAATTCATCTCTTTAGTTAAAAGTTTTATTATTTTGTAAGAAATTAATATTTTTTAATTAAAAATTTAACTGCTTCGGTAAAAGTTAAACTACATTAAAATTTTTTTTTATTAAAGGCTTAAATCTTTGGTTAAAAATTTAACTGTTTAATTTGAAATTTCATTTTTGCTAGGTAAAAATGCATCAGTTTCTTCTGGCATGAAGCTAAAGTTTTATTTATTTTTTGAGTGAAAAATACGAGGAAAAATGTTTATTTGTTGGAAATTCGTGTTTTTGGTCTTAAAATTATTTTTTTGTTTGATTGTATAAACAGGGTGGCTGTTTTAATCAAAGAAAAAATTCCCGGTAATTTTCCGGTTTTTGCCCAGTTCGGAAATATTTTTACGGCCAATGAAATTTAAAAAATCAAATTATATTCTAAACATTTTTCCATATGAAGTAATAAACAATAAACGACAAATTAAAACATTCAAAGTGGAATACTTGAATTCCAAACTTTTAAAATTAAAGTATAAAAGTTTTTCAATTCCAAAATTGTGTATTCAAATGCTCAAAAATTTACAAGTACCGAATGAAAGTCATCCTTCAAAAGCTTTAAAATTTTATTTCAAAATCTTGAGAAATCTAGAAGTGGTTTTGAATTTTTTCAAACTCAAAACAAATTTAGAATTTTTTTCGGAACTTTTAAATATATTTCAAAATGAATTGAGTTTTTTCTATAATTTTTAAAAAATCCTGCAAATTAAAAAAAAATCAAATTTGAATTTATAAATAAAAATAGAACACTTATTATTTGTACAAATATTAGAGTAATATTAAGAGATATTTAAAAGTTTTAAAAAGATTCGAATTAAATTTAGAACTTTAAATAATTTAAAATTCTTACAGCCGAATATAAAATCAAATGTAGATTTTTGCAGATTTCAAACAAAAAATGTAGTATTTTTTTTAAAATTGTGACTTCAAAAAAATAAAAAATTTTCTTAACATTCTTAGGAAAATTGAAAATGATTTTTCACTTTGAAAAATTATTGTAACAGAAAGTTTAAAAAGATTTTAAGAGATTTAAAAAATTATCATAAAAGAACATGGAAGATTTTACAGATTTAATTTACTTTGCTGGATTATAAAAAATTGTAGGGAAAATTCGATTAATTTTAAAATATATTAAAAAGTTTTGAAAGAAAATGTTAACACGGTTCGTTTAAATTACTTGAAATCATTTCAAGTTTTTAATTAATTTTGAATCTTTTCAAAACTTCTACATATCTCTTAAAATTATTCAAATTCTTTTCTGCAAATAATAAGTGTTGAATTGTTATTTATGCGTCAAAATTTAACAATTTCACTTATACATTAAACATTTTTTAAATAGAACAATTAAAATTGTAACGCTAGAAGTTTAAAAGTTCTTCAAAAATCTAAATATTTGGTTTCAATTTACTCGTCTTAAATGAACAGTGAAATATTTCTAAATATTGAATATTTATTCTTTTTCTACATTAAGAAATTTCAAATTAAATGGGATAAAAATTAAATAATTTAAACTCACAATGTTTTAAATTTAATAAAAACCTTCAATTATGACTATTATTATTATGGACTTATTTTTAAGTTGAAAATATTAAAACGCACGTTTACATTTTTTAATGGCTAAACCAAAATTAATAGAAATAATATATTTATAAACTTATTTATTAAATTAAATATAAAAATAATATAAAAGAAGACTTGGAACACTGTATTAAAAATATATTACTGATAAATCATGACAATTTTTATTTAAAAATAAAATTATCGCAATAAATGATATATTAATTTAAATTCTTATCAAGACTTTCGGATTAAAACAGTTACAATCTGGAAATTCTCCAATTTTGAACAGATCTAGAATTGTATGGTCAAAATCAATTATTGTTCAGATTTCTATACTTGAGTACAGATCCATTTTCAAAAAAATCTATTTATTTATATTTACAGTTGATAAAATGAAACTGTTTTTTATCAAAAATGTTCAACTACAAATACTTTTAATTTTTTTAATCTTTAAAACTGCACTTTAATTATTTAAAAAACTGTTAAAATCGAACTTGTGCAGATTTTTCTTCTGAAAATTCTCGGTTTCCTGGTCCGGAGGCACCCTGTTTTTTATTTACAAATCTTCAATTTTAAAAACTTACAATTATTTGATCCTTTAAAACTACATTTTGAAAATCTTTAAATTGCAATCTATGCCTTTAGAACCTAAAAATCTAAAATGGTAAATTTTTAAATTGAAAGATTTTCGAATTAAACATTCTAAAATGAATAATATAATAATTTATAAAAATCACAGTTTGAAAAAATATTTTAAAAACGGTTGAAATCAAAGTTGGACAACATTTTTATTCTAAAAATGTTTGAAAATTCCGGGTCAAAAAATAAATTCACTGACATTTCCCGGTTTTCCCCGGTCTCATAAAATCCCCGGTCATTTCCCGGTTTTACAGGTTTCCCGGTCCAACGGCTACTCTGACAAATTTCATTCTTTTTGGATTGAAATATAAACTATGACACGTTTCGTTGAGATTCTTTCTTTTTAAATTTAATATTCAACCATAATGTTAAAAATTTTTATAAAATATTCGATGTCAAAAGAATCATAAGATTAAAATGCTGGTATTTTAATATTAATGATTTGAAATGAAAAATGAGTCAAGGAAAATTCAGGGAATTTTGAAAATGTTTTCGGTTTCGAATTTTTCCGCAAGAGGCGCTATAAGCGATGCAGGTAGCATTTTTAAGTTGCATTTTAAATTGGGCGTAGAAAGAATTTTACCATTTTTTTCCATAAATTTAAAACAATAAGTGACAAAAAGATTTATCGGAAACTAGATGTTGCATGTATAATTTTCATCGTAATCAATGAAAAAAACAAGATATTTTTTGTTAAAACTGTTTTTCTCAGAAAATAATTATTCTACTGTCATATAAGTTCCAAATCACCATAAAATAAAGTTTAGTTAATGCATACAGTAAATTATTGAATTCAAAATATGAAAGAAGTATGAATGGTAGACGATCAGAAATGAAATAGTAATTCTAACCTAACTTTTGGGTTATAATTTTTTAGATAGTACATATTCCGTATATAAATTAATACAAATTTATTCTAAGTTCACTTTTATGCCAATGTAAGTTGATTCAAGATTATAATGTGTTGAAACATATATAACATACTAAAACAATTATTTTGCTGACAAAAACAGTTTTAACCTAAAACGTGTTTTTTCGCTCTATAAGATGAAAATTTCACATGTAACACTTAGTTTCCGATAAATCTAAATTATTTCCATCCACTTATCATTTTAAACTATGCAAAATATTTTTAAAAAATTGTTTTAAGCACAAATTAAAATGCATCTTGAAAATCCTACCCGGGTTCGCGAGTTCACATTTTGGCCGCATTGAAAACATAGATGGAGTACTGCAGCGCAGCAGACCCCAATATTCCCCTCCGAAATAATGCTCTAGATCCGTCCTTCAGTTAAAATGAAAATTAAAAAACAAAAATATGAAAAACATACTTCAGAAAGTGCTCGGATGATTTTCCAGTCAGGTCGAGCCATTCCAGGTGGTGTAATTGCTGCATTAGTTTGCTGAGCTCTGCCTTCCGTATTAGCAAAACTGGCATTTTTCTCCGTGTAGGCCGCACCACAAAGAACGACATCCGCCATTGCCGCGCCACGATCGCCATGACTTCCAATATAAACGATATACGATTTTCCAAAGTCCACTTTCTCAATGTTTGCATCATCCGCTCCCAAGAGGAAGAGACACCTAGGCTCTGCTTTCTTTACTTCCTCTATGGTAGATCCATACCCGAGATCCAACGCACCTACTTGAGAAGCGTTCGTGTGAAGGACATTAAGTACTTTCCACTCAGGAGGAGTCTGAAAATAATCAAATTAAAATTACAACTACTTAACTTACGAAATTTAACCATCAAGTGGAAGGATCTCGACATTTTTCGTTCCACCTATAATGGGTCCAACAGAACCGAGCAAATTTTAAACTAAAATATCATCGTTTTGAGTATACTTAGCTCTATTTATTTTCTAAATTGTTGCCCAGTGTCTCGGAAAAAAATAAATATTGTAAAAATAGACATAAAAATTATTCGCGTATGATAAATATTTTGAAAAAAATGAGACCATTTTTGGGGAAAGACAGTGTTGAAAAAACATCTGGGTCCCTGGGACCCATTCTAGCACTTTAGGGTTGATATTAAATCGATATTTTTAAATAATTGAATCAGAATATATACACGGTTTAGCGAGTTTATTATAAATGATATTTCTATTTCATGTTCTAGAAAAGAAGATGAATTTTCTACCAAGTGAGCCGATTTAAAAAGAATGAATTCTCAACCAAATAGTGAAATTTTGAACTAAAAAAAATTCAGCTTTCAACTTAAAATGGAATAGTTGAATTTTCAGCTAAAAAAATAATTTTACACAAACAAACAAATTTTCATTCAAAGTGATGAATTTTTAACCAAATAGATTAATTTTTAACAAAAAAGATTCTTAAGTAACTGATAGACTTGAATTTTTAATCAAAAATATGAATTATCTACCGAAAAATACCATTTTTCAACCAAATATATGAATTTTTAACGAAATTGTTTAATTTTGAACTAAAAAAGATAACTTTTTAACCATATTGGTGAATTTTTAACTAAAATTATGAATCTTTAACTGGAATAGTTGAATTTTCTCTCAAAAAGATGAATATCTAACTAAATTGACGAATCTTTAACTAAAATAATTGAATTTTCAACCAAAAATATGATTTTGAAACTGGAATAAATTACATTTTCAGGTTAAACAAATAATTTTAACAACAAAAAATTCACCTAAAACTATGAATCTTCAACTGGAATAGTTAAATTTTTAACTAAAAAAGACAAATCTACAACCAAGTAGTTGAATTTAGAATTATAAGTTCAATTTTTAACAAAAAATGGAATACTTAAATTGTTAGTTAAAAAATAATGTTTAACTATTGGGAATGGTGGTCTAACATTTCGCCACCTGGCGTTGAAAACTGAAACTAGAAATAGTAGGTACAATTTTAAAGATGTAAATTAATTTTTGCATAAAAGTGTTTTTACAATAGTTTTGTGAAGTGTAAAACAATGATTAAATACTAAAAACAAATCTTCATAAAAAACAAATAGTTTTAGATAGAATTTTCATCTTATACAGTGAAAAAAATACATTTTTGTCAAATAGGTTTAAACAAAAAAACCACAATTATTTCACTACTTCGTGTAAGTTTCAATGAATTTAAGTTTGAATAAACTTTAATTCATGTATGTAGAGACCAATTTTATCCAGATTATGCGAAGAATATCAAAAATAGGCGATTTAGGGTGGTCGTTTTATTCCAAGAAAAAAATTCCTGGCAATTTCCCGGGGTTTTCCCGGTTCGCAAACATTTTTCATGGCCAATGAAATTTAAAAAATTGAAATCTAAGGCTAAAAATTTTTCCATTTAAATTATTATAAAATGATCTGCAAATGAAAGCACTCAAAGTGGAAATCTTGAATTTCAACCTTTTAAAATTGGAGTTTAAAATTTTTTATTTAATTCTGATTCAAATGCTAACTAACACTTTCAAACTGAACAATTTTTAACTAAATGTACTTAATCTGCAAAAATCAATTCTAAAAATATAAATCCACGTTAACATTTCAATGCCTTAAAGTCTAAATTGAAGAATCAATCAATGAATTAAATTGTTTTCAAAATTATAGCATTTAAAGCAATTTTAAGCCAGAAACATAAAAAATTTAAAGATTACATTTTTTTATAAACTGAACACAAATCTTATTCGAAAATCTTGAAACATCTGCATGTTGTTTAAATTTAAAAAATTTGTTATTATTTTTGAAATTATTTGAGAACTTTTAAACATCCTTTAAAATGAATCCAATTTTTTCTAATTTTTTTTTTATTCTGCCAAAATAAACAAATTTTCTTAAAATCTTCCACATTCATTTTTAACAGTTTTGTACATCTTTCTAAATCTTTTTGAATAATCACTCAAAATTATCTTTTCAAAATAAAAATCATTTTAAATTTTCATCGGAAATGTTTTTTAATCTTCTGAAGCCATTCAAAATTCTTAAAAAGCTTTTAAATTTTTTGCTTGAAATCTGCCATAATCCACATTTTATTTAAATTTGTCCGTGGGCTATTTACACTAAAATTTTGTTACTAATAGCCGGATTTTGTCGGTACACGTAGACAGTTTGTTTAAATTATTTCAAATCCTTACCAATTTTTAGTTGAACTTGATTTTTTTTAAACTTCTAAATATTTCTTCAATTTCCTTGATTTTTTAAAACAATAATATGTATTCAATTGTTATTTATACATCAAAGTTCCAAAATTTGACTCAAAAATTAATTTTTTTTTTTAAAAGAACAATTAAAATGTAATAAAAGCTTTTAATTATGAATATATTATTTTAAAGTTATTTAAAAATTGAATATAATTTACATAATTTTCAACGTTAGAAACTGGAAATTCTAAAATTGCGAACTGATTTCGAATAGTCTTGTAAAATTAATTATTATTCACCTTTTAAACCTTAAAGAACAGTTGAGTTTTAAAAGTCATTAATTTATATTCACAGTTGATCAACTAAAAATGTTTTTTTATCTCATACCTTCGATTTCAAACGCTTCTAATTTTTAATGGCTTAAGTCTTTAAAACTGCATTTTGAAATTCTTTAAAATAAAACGTAACCTAACAATTAAAATATAAAATTAAAAATTTGCTAAAGTGGAAGATTTTTGTATTTAAATTTGTAACATTTCCGGTCAAAAAATAAATTCAGCAGCCACCCTGCGATTGGAATTTAAAGAATTCTAACCTAACTTTCATATCAGTTATTAAATAGTAAAAATTTAATGTATAAATTAATAAAAATTTACTTTGAGTTCATTTTTGCTTCAGAATAAATCCATTTTAGTTTATAATCTTTTTTAAAATCGCAATAAACAAAACAATCATTGTTTTTTAAGAAAAATATTTTTGTAACAAAGTATTCTTTTTTAATTTATAAAATTTATATTCCATCTACACCCCTTTATTTCGGATGAAGACTTATTTTTATTATCCAATAAATACTTTTAATTCCACAACAAAAATCGTTAAAATACTTTTATGCACAAATTAAAATGCATCTTTAAAATTATACCTATTCTTTCTAGTTCGGATTTTTGTCACCAGGTGGCGTATCGCAGTTTAACCATTCTCAGTACTGACGAATTTTCCACTGAAATGATGAATATTTATCTGGAATAGTTGAATTTAAACAAAGAGATCAATCTTAAACCAAGAAGATTAATTTATACAAAAAAAAGACGAATTTACAACCAAATACACTAGTTTTAAATTACAAAAGATAAATTGTATGCCACAAAAAGAACAGTTTTTTTCAGTTAAAATAATTAATATTCAACCAAAAAGATGAATTTTCAACTAAAATTATAAATCTTACACTAGAATGATTGAATTTTCAACCAAAACGATGAATTTGCAACTAAAATAATAAATCTTTGATTAAAATCGTTGTATTTTCAACAAAAAAGATGGTCGTTTTACCAAAAAAAGAATTTTCTGCCAAACAGTTCAATTTTCAACTACAACGATGATCTTGAACTAAGAACTTTTCTGTTTTCTACAAAAAATGGAACATTGAAACTTTCAGTTTAGTAATTAATGTTCCACAAAAAAAAATTTCAACAAAATTGATGAATTTTCAAATAAAATAATGAATCTTCAAAAAGAATAGATGAATTTTTAACCAGAAAGATAAATTTTGAAATAAGAAAAAAAAATTTTTCAAACAAAAATGGAATAGTTCAATTTTCAGTTTAAAAATTAAATTTCCACAAACGAACGTACAAATTTTCAACCTAAATGATGAACTTTCAACTACAATAATGTATCTTCCAAAATAATAGATGAATTTTAAAACAAAAAGGTTAATTTTAAACAAAAATGACTACTAATTAACTGATATACTTGAATTTTCAAACAGAAATATGAATTTTCAAGCAACAACATCAATTTTCAAACAACAAAAAAATCATTTTCTACCGAAGAATACGATTTTTCAACAAAATATATCAATTTTCAACGAAATAGTTCAATTTTGAACTAAAAAAAAAACAACTTTTCAACCAAACTGATAAATTTGTAACTAAAATTATGAATCTTCATCTGGCGTAGTTAAATAATTAAGTTAAATTTTCAGTTGAAAAAATTAATATTCAACCAAAAAAATATATTTTAAACTAAAATTATCAATCTTCAACTGGAATAGTTGAATTTTAAACCAAAAACATGTATTTTTAACTAAAATTACGAATCTTGAACTAGAATAATTGAATTTTCAATCAAAAATATGAATTTGCAACTAAAATTATGAATCTTTGATTGGAATCGCTGTATTTTCAACAAAAAGGATTATTGTTTTACCAAAAACTAAAAAGATCAGTTTTCAACAAAAAGTGGGATTGTTAATTTTTCAGTTTAAAAAATTAATTTTCCACAAATAAAAAGAAAACAAATCGTCAATCAGAGTGATGAATTTTGAAATGCATTGATAAATCTTTAATAGGAATAGATCAATTTTAATCAAAAAATATGATTTAAAAAAAAATTTAATTTTCTACAAAAAAAGTTGAATTTTCAACTGCAAAAGTCAAATTTCCAACAACGTAGTTGAATTTTGAAATAGAAAATGTCAATTATTAACCAAAAAAGAAATAGTTCAACTTTCAGTAAAAAAAATTAATTAAAAAAAACTGATGAATTTTGAACTAAAAAAGATAAATTATCAAACAAAAATTAAATGGTTAAATTCTAAGTTTAAAAACATAATGTTCAACCAAAGAGATGAATTTTAAATAAAATTATGAAATATTACATTGGAATCGTTACATTTTCAGTTAAAAAACCAATTTTCAACCAAAAAAAACAGAATTAAAAAAATTTAATTTTCTAAAAAAAATGATAAATTTTCAACTAAAATAATGAATCTTCAAAAATAATAAATGAATTTTGAACTAAAAAAATTAATTTTGAACTAAAAAAAAGTTATCTTTTCAACCAAAAATGGAATAGTTAAATATTCAGTATAAAAATTAATTTTCCAAAACAAAATTTCAACCAAAGTGATGAATTTTCATCTAAAATAATTAATCTTAAAAAAAAATGAATTTTGAACTAAGAAAAAGGTAAGTTTTTACACAAAAATGGAACAGTTAAACTTTCAAATTAAAACTTCATTTTCCACAAAAAAAAAACAAATTTTTAACTAAGGTCATGAATTTTGAACTAAAATAATGAATCTTCAAGAAGAATATATGAACTTTGAACTAAAACGATTATTCTTTAACTGGTATCATTGAATTTTCCACCAAGAAAAAGGATTTTCAAATAAGAATATAAATTTTCAAACAAAAAAGCTTGAGTTTTTATCGAAAAAACCTGTTTTTTCAAACAAAATACATGAATTCTCAACTAAAATCCAAATTTTCAACTAAAATTATGAATCTTCACCAGGAATAGTTGAACTAAAAAAAATTAATTCATTTTCGATAGGTTAAATTTTCAAAGACTAATTTCTACCAAACAAAAAAGATGAATTTTTAACAAAATATATTAATTTTCAATTAGAAAATATAAATTGTTAAACCAAAAATGAATAGTTAAATTTTCAGTAAATAAAATTAATTTTCAACCAAAAAGATGAATTTCGAACTAAAATGATTAATATTTAACTAGATTAATTGCATATTCAAATAAAAATATGACTCTGAAACTAGTTTCAAGTAAATTAATTTTAACCAAAAAAAAAAACAAACAGTTGTTGAATTTTGAACTAAAAAAGAACCATTTCCGACCAAAAATGAAATACTTAAATTTGCATTTAAAAAAGTAATGTTTACCTAAACTGATAAATCTTTAACTGGAATATTTGTATTTTCAAGCAAAAAATGTACTTTTACCGAGAATATTAATTTCTAAGTTTCAACTCAGATGATGGAATATTCAATTTCAACAAAGAAAAAACTAATTTTCATACAAAATAGTTGCACTTTTAAATAAACTGATGAATTTTCAACCAAAAAGATACATTTTTATACAAAAAGATTAATTTAAAAAAAAAAATAATTATAATTTTCTACCGAAAAATACGAGTTTTCAACAAAATACATGAATTTTCAATTATTAGGTTAGAAAACTGGCAAATTTGCTGAGAAAATAATAGCTGACAAACAGCTGTTTAAAAAGATTATATACCTTTATATTAAATAGAAATTTAACATTTGTTTTTAGTATTTTTATAATTTAAGTTCAGAATTTTGTTTAATCTTAGAAATTCGAAATTTTATAAAAAACAAATTCTCCGCACCACATAAATAATTTAATTATAATAAAGCTTACAAGAAAACACAAAATTGGCAACAACAAAAAAAGTGTAGTTTTTTTCAAAATAAAAATTAACCTTTATATTTCAACCGAATCGTCGCCACTATGTTAATTTTTAACTTTTTTCCAAATTATCCCATAGACTTCGAAAAAGGATAATTCAACTTACCAGAATACAAAAAGAAACTGGAACATCTGAATTACATAAAAAACTACAGAAATAAAAAAAAATATATAATACTTTGTCTTTTTTTTAAAGACGTCAAAATTTAAATCTCGGTAACTTTATGAATATTTTATTTTCCAAGACGCTGAAAGACTGCTATTTGAAGTAGATTCGATAATTAATTTTTCGTGTAAAAAATTCTACTAACGTTTGCTTTTTCTCCGATAATCTTAGCCAATTCTTGTGTCTCGGCAAGGATCTTAGCTCCATCCTTTCGACTTAATTGATCAGCTCCCAAAATCACAATTGGTTTTTTGGCATTCTTGAGAGTCTCACTGAAAGGATGCGTGCCGTTCTTCAACTGAGTTATCGTATCGGTTGATTGACCGAGGTGCTGAAAAAAAATCATCCTAGTTTCAGATTTCAATATATTAAAAAAAATATATATATATATTATAAACAACAAAATTATAAGCTCTCAAGAGTAAAATATTAAGTTCAGGGTTCAGATGGACCAGAAGACTAAAAAAAGTGGCATCAAATTATAAAGAAAGTCACATGAAATTTTTAAAAGAGTCCACAAAAAGTGGCATCAAAATGGTAAACCTAATGAAAAAAACCTTGAAAGTTTGAATAATTTTTTAACAATATTCATTCAACTTGAAAGATACTTAACCTGAGTTATAAAAATTTCTTTCAGAATTACTAAACTTCTCAACACGAATTATATTGAAATGGGAGAAGTTTATAATTTAGATTAATTTTAAATGAAGGGAACATTCATTTTGAAGATTTTAAACTTGAAATTACTCAACAATTATGGATTTAAACTTGAGACTGAATTAACATATGCACAATATTGCATTTAATAGGAAACGCTTTAAATTGATAAACTTTCAAGTTAAAATAAATTAAATTTTCAAATTAGTTAAACTTTCAACCCAAAAAAGAATTTTTAACCAAGTCATTGAATTTTTAGAAAAATAGTTCAATTTTCAACCTACAAATAAGATTAAAAGGTCCACTATATGGCTGAACTTTAAAGCCAAAAATACGAATTTTTTTAAAGACAGATGAATTATCAACTTGAAAAGTTAAATTTTCAACGAGATAGTTTAATCTTCAAGCAAAAAGACGATTTTTTTGGAAAAGAGTTGAATTTTTAACAAAAAGGTTAATTTCCCAGCCAAAAAGGTAAATTTGTTAGATAAAAATTGCATTATCAGCCTGAAAAGTAGAATTTTCAACAAATAGATCGTTTTCATCCAAAAAAACACGAATTTTTAATGAAATAGTTGAACTTTAGAAAAAAAAATTTTAACCCAACAGTTGCATCTGTCACCAAATAATTGGACTTTCAATAAAAAAAGACGAATTTTTCACAAAATAGTTGAATTTTTTGTAGAGAAGAGATGAATTTTCAACTTAAAAAGTTAAATTAAAAAAAAAAAGATTTAATTTTCAACGAAAAAGATGGATTTTAAGCCAAATATATAATTAAAAAATAATAATTTTGAACCAATTAGTTCAATCATTAAGCAAAAATAATTTTTTAGAAAACAGATGAATTTTCAACAAAAAATTCATTTTCAGCTCAGAAAAATGCGCTTTTTAGAAGTAATTAAATGATCAGCCTGAAAAGTTGATTTTTTTAACGCAAAAGTTAATTCTCAATCAAGAAAGATGAATTTTTAACAAAATAGTTGAATTTTCAAACATCAAATTAATTTTCAAGCCAAAAAAAATCAATTTGTTAAATGACAATTGAATCATCAACCTGAAAAGTTGCATTTTTAACAAATACATGATTTCCAACCAAAAGAGATGAATTTTCAATGAAATAGTTCAATAAAAAATAAATAAAAAGAATTTTTAACGAACTGTTGCATTTACAACCAAATCGTTGAAATTTCAATCAAAAGAAATTAATTTTTTAACAAATAATTGAATTTCAATGCCAAAAACAAGATTTTTTTTAGAATAGAGATGAATTTTCAACGAAAAAGATGGATTTTAAACCAAATATATAATTAAAAAATAATTTTGAAACAACTATTTTAATCATTAAGCAACAAGAAGATTTTTTTAGAAGACCGATGAATTTTTAACAAAAAATTTAATTTTCAGCCAAGAAAGATGCATTTTTTAGAAGTAATTGAATCACCAGTCTAAAAAGTTGAATTTATAAAAAAAATTAGTTCTCAATTGAGAAAGATGAATTATTCGCGAAATAATTTTAAAAAATAATGATAAAAAGAATTTTTAACCAAGAGTTTAAAAAATTTTTAACAAATAGTTGAATTTTAATGCCAGAAAAAAGATTTTTTTAGAAGAGAGATAAATTTTCAACTTAAAAAGTTACATATAAAGAAAAAGATATTTTCAACGAAAAAGATGAATTTTTAACCAAACATATAATTAAAAAATATTAATTTTGAACCAACTAGTTTAATCATTAGGCAAAAAAAAAACGAATTTTTCAGAAGACAGATGAGTTTTTAACAAAAAAAGTTCATTTTCAGCCAAGAAAGATGCATTTTTTTAGAAGTAATTGAATCACCAGCCTGAAAAGTTAAATTTATAAAAAAAGTTAATTCTCAATCAAGAAAGATCAATTTTTAACGAAATAAGTTTTTTTTTAATTATAAAAAGAATTTTTAACCAACAGTTTTTAAATTTTTTAACAAATAGTTGACTTTTAATGTCAAAAACAAGATTTTTTTAGAAGAGAGATGAATTTTCAACTTGAAAAGATAAATTAAAAAAAAAAGAGATTTTCAATGAAAAAAGACGATTTTTTAACCAAAAATATAATTAGAAAAGAATAATTTTGAATCAAATAATTTATTCATCAAGCAAAAAGACGAATTTTTTAGAAGACAGATTGATTTTTATCAAAAAAGTTAATTTTCAAGCCAAGATAGATGAATTTTTTTAGAAAGAATTTAATCATCAACCTGAAAAGTTGAATTCATAATAAAAAGATAATTCTCAATCAAGAAAGATGAATTTTTAACGAAATAGTTGAGTTTTGAAACATTAAATTAATTTTCAAGCCAAAAAAATCAATTTGTTAAATGACAATTGAATCATCACCCTGAAAAGTTGTATTTTTAACAAATAGATGATTTCCAACCAAAAGAGATGAATTTTCAACGAAATAATTTAAAAAATACTAATGAAAAGAATTTTTAATCAACAGTTGCATTAACAAACAAATCGTTAAACTTTCAATCAAAAGAGATAAATTTTTAAACAAATAGTTGAATTTTTATGCCAAAAACAAGATTTTTTCAGAAGAGAGATGAATTTTCAACCTTAAAAGTTAAATTTAAAAAAAGAGATTATTTTCAATGAAAAAGGTGGATTTTTAGCCAAACATATACTTAAAAAAAATACTTTTGAAACAAATAGTTCAATCATTAAGCAAAAAGAAGAATTTTTTAGAAAACAGATGAATTTTTACCAAAACAAGTTAATTTTCAACCAAAAAAGGTGAATTTTTTAGAAAGCAATTCAATCATCAGCCTGAAAAGTTGATTTTTTAATAAAAAAGTTGATTCTCAAATAATAAAGATGAATTTTTAACGAAATGATTGAATTTTCGAACAACAACAAAAATCATGTTCAAGCCGCAAAGATGAATTTGTCACATGAAAATTGAATAATCAGCTTGAAGAGTTAAGCTTTCAATAAATAGACCATTTTGAAACAAGAGAAACAAAACAAAAATAATAATTTTTAACCTACCAGTTGCATTGATAACCAAATCGTTGGACTTTCAATCAAAAGAGTCGACTTTTCAACTAAAAAAGATGAATTTTTAACGAAATAGTTCAATAAAAAATAAATCAAAAGAATTTTTAACGAACAGTTGCATTTACAATCAACTCGTTGAACTTGCAATCAAAAGAGATAAATTTTTAAACAAATAGTTGAATCTTCATGCCAAAAGCAAGATTTTTTTAGAAGAGAGATGAATTTTCAACTTGAAAAAATAAATGTTTCAAAATAAAAGGTCATCTTCAACAAAGCAGATCAATTTTTACCCAAACAGATATTTTAAAAAAATGATCAATCTGGTCTAAATAATTTAATCATCAAGCAAAGAGACGCATTTTTTAGAAGACAGATGAATTTGTAACAAGAAAGTTAATTTTCAGCCAAGAAAGATTAATTTTTTAGAAAGAATTGAATCATCAGCCTGAAAAGTTTATTTTTTTTAACAAAAAAGTTAATTCATAAATAAGAAAGATGAATTTTTAACGAAATAATTCAGCCAAAAAGATGAATTTGTTAGATGACAAATGAATTATCAAACCTCAAGTGTTAAATTTTCAACCAATAGATAATTTTGAACAAAGAGAAACAAAAATAAATAATAATTTGTAACCTACCAGTTGCATTTATAACCAAATCGTTGGACTTTCAATAAAAAGAGACAAATTTTCCCCAAAATAGATGAATTTTTAACCCAATTGTTTCAGTTTTCATATAAAAAAAAAGTTAATTTTCAACCAAGAAAGATGAATTTTCAAGCAAAAAAAAAAAATGAATGAATAGATTTTTTAACTAAAAAATCTTATTTCTGTCCTAAAAAAGTCACCTATTTACTGTTTTCTTTTTTTTTCGGTCGGAAACATAAAGGCTTCTGTTTGAAAAGAACGGATGAATGAATAAATAGTCGATTATTATAGTTAATTAAATACATCACGAACCTCGTACTTGTACGTTAAATCAACTTTGGGTCCGATGAGTCCAATAGTTAGCTCCGCGTGCAGATATCCTTTCCTCAAACGAGTATTCACCAGCGGGGCCTCAAATCTCGGATTCGTCCCGATTAACAAGACAACGTCCGAATCCTCGAGACTCTTAATTTTATTATTCAGAAGATAACTACTTCTCAGATCGATTCCTGCTCCCTCCGCGTGAAAATTTTGCTCGGTCGCTAATAAATCACTTCCAAGTTTGTTCAACAAATCTTTCATCGCCATTAGTGATTCCGCGTCTGCCATTTTACCAGCAATTACGGCACATTTGTCCTTTGACAAATCTTGCAGGGCTCTGGAAACTAGCACAAAAAAAATAGAAGAAAGAAGATCGAATTAATTTTCTTCATTCAGAATAAATTACGAGGGTAGTTCAATAAGTCCTTAGAATGACCAACAGATGGCGCGCGAATCGCTCCAAATCATCTGTTTTCAGTCAGCACCACTCCCGACTAGATATATGGTGCAGTCACAGTCCACATCTTCTGAGTTTACGTGTTTTTATAACCAATTGAATAAAAAAAATTGTTCGTTAAGAAAAATGGAAAAAAACGAGTTCAGAGCGGTAATCGAACATTTTCATTTAAAGGGTTTAACTCCATATGAGATAAAAAATAAATTGGACTCAGTTCATGGCACATCTGCCCCTGCCTTAGAAACGGTTTATAACTGGGTAAATGAATTTAAGCGTGGTCGTACATCAATAAGTGACGAACCAACCACGTTCAGGAAGGCCCGTAGAAGCAAGTACTCCCGAAA
>NC_046665.1:134848629-134855406 GCF_010883055.1 Belonocnema kinseyi
AGCTCCAAGGAGATTATGTTGAAAAATAAAAAAAAATTTACCCAAAAAAAATTGTTTTTATACTTCATTCTAAGGACTTATTGAACTACCCTCGTATTTTTAACTGAACAATTTAGGACTAAAATATATTTTTACCCGAAACGAGAGCGTCTTCCCATTCAACGTTTTGCAGTTTGCCGTTGACTTTCATCATTGGTGTGACGAGCCTTTGACGTTTGAGGCCATCGCAGGCAAAACGAACTTTATCCGATATCCATTCTTCGTTTACTTGCTATGAAACCGAAAAAAGAATTTTCGGTAATTAGAAATTCAAGAGTATCATTTTTAATTTTTAAACAAATAATTGAATTTTCAAACTGCAGAGATGAATTTTCAATCAAATGGTCGAATTTTCAATAAAAAACATGACTTTTCTACCAAAGATTAATTTTCAACAGTAGTTGAGGTTTCAAGCTAAAAAGTCGAACTTTTAGAAAATATTTTACTATTGAACCCAAAAAGATGAATTTTAACAAAAACGGTATTTTTCAACCGAAAATATTAATTTAAATCCAAATAGTTGAATATTTAACGAAATAATTAAATTTTCAATTTGCAAATATGAATTTCCAATCAAATGGTCAAATTTATAATAATTAAAAAAATACTTTTCTACAAAAAGAAAGGAATTTTCAATAAAGAATATGTCTTTTCTACCAAAGATTCATTTTCAAGAAAAGAGTTAAATTTTTAAGCTAAGAAATTGAAATTTTAGAAAACATTTTACTATTGAACCCGAAAAGATGAATTTTCACAAAAAGTCACAATGGTGAATTTTCAACCAAGTTGTCGAATTTTCAATAAAAAATATTATTTTTCTACAAAAGATGAATTTTCAACAAAAGAGTTGAGTTTTTAAGCTAACAAGTCGATTTTGTCGAAAACATTTGACTTTCAAACCCGAAAATATTATTTTTAAAAAAATTTACATTTAAAAAAATAGTTGAACTTTCGAGCAAGAGACAAATTTCAACATAATAGTTGAATATTTAACGAAATAATTAAATTTTCAACTTGCAAACATGAATTTTCAATCAAATGATCAAATTTATAATAATTAAAATAATACTTTTCTACAAACAAAAAAAAAAAAGAATTTTCAACAAAATGGTCGAATTTTCAATGAAAAGTATGACTTTTCTACCAAAGATTAATTTTCAACAATAGTTGAGTTTTCAAGCTAAAAGTCGAACATTTAGAAAATATTTTTCTATTGAAACCGAACAGATGAATTTTAACAAAAAAGGTATTTTTTAACCAAGAGAACATTTTCAACCTAATAGTTAATTTTTCAACCAAAAATATTAATTTAAATCTAAACAGTTAAAGTTTCAAGCAATAGACGAATTTTCAAACAAATTATTGAAATTTCAACCTTCAAAAGTGAATTTTCAATAAAAAATATGATTTTTCTGCCAAAGATTAATTTTCAAGAAAAGAGTTGAAAAGAGAAAAATAGTTGAAGTTTCAAGCAAGAGACGAATTTTCAAAAAAATAATTTAATTTTTAACCAAATAATTGAAATTTCAACCTTCAATGGCGAATTTTCAACCAAGTGGTCGAATTTTCAATAAAAAATATTATTTTTCTACAAAAGATGAATTTTCAACAAAAGAGTTGAGTTTTTAAGCTAACAATTCGATTTTGTCGAAAACATTTGACTTCCAAACCCGAAAAGATTATTTTTTAAAACAATTACATTAAAAAAAAATAGTTGAACTTCCAAGCAAGAGACGAATTTCAACAAAATAGTTGATTATTTAACGAAACAATTAAATTTTCAACTTGCAAACATGAATTTTCAACCAAATGATCAAATTTATAATAATTAAAATAATATTTTTCTACCAAAAAAAAACTTCAACAAAATGGTCGAATTTTCAATGAAAAATATGACTTTTCTACCAAAGATAAATTTTCAACAATAGTTGAGTTTTCAAACTAAAAAGTCGAACTTTTAGAAAATATTTGACTATTAAACCCGAAAATATGAATTTTAACAAAAAAGATATTTTTCACCCAAGAAAGAAGTTTTTTCAACCTAACAGTAACTTTTCAACCAAAAATATTAATTTAAATTTAAATAGTTAAAGTTTCAAGCAAGAGACGATTTTTCAACAAAATAATTGCATTTTTAACCAAATAATTGAAATTTCAAACTTTAAAGGTGAATTTTCAACCAAGTTGTCGCATTTTCAATAAAAAATATGACTTTTCTGCGAAAGATGAATTTTCAACAAATTAGTTGAGGTTTTAAGCTAACAAAGTCGATTTTGTAGAAAACATTTGACTTCCAAACCCGAAAAGATTATGTTTAAAAACATGTACATTTAAAAAAAAGTTTAACTTTCCAGCAAGAGACGAATTTCCAACACAATAGTTAAATTGTTAACAAAATAATTAAATTTTCAACCTGCAAATATGAATTTTCAACTATGTGATCGAATTTTCAATTAAAAAATCTGCTTTAACCAAAAACAGTTGTATTGTCAAATAAATAGTTGAATTTCCAAGCAAAAAGACGGATTTTTTTAATCAAAAAAAAAGTTCATTTTTAACGAAGAAAGATGAATACAAAAACAAATAGTTGAATTTTCAACCTAAAAGTTAGGTTTAAAAACATAGTTGAACTTTCAAGCAAGACACGAATTCCCAACAAAATAGATGAATTTTTAACAAAAAGACGAATTCACAACAACAATAAAATTGAATTTTTAACCAAATAATTCAATTTTCAGTCTTCAAAGGTAAATTTTCAACCAAATTGTCAAATTTACAATAAAAAATGTGATTTTTCTACCAAAGATAAATTTTGAACAATAGAGTTGAGTTTTTAATCGAACAAGTCGATTTTCTAGAAAAGATTTGACTTCCAAACCCGAAAAGATTATTTTTAAAAACAAGTAGATTTCAAAAGATAGTTGAATTTCCAAGCAAGAAACAAATTTTAACAAAATAGTTGAATATATAACCAAATAATTAAATTTTCAACTTTCAAATATGAATTTTCAACTAAGTGGTCGAATTTTCCATAAAAAAATCGACTTTGACCAAAAGTCAAAGTTGAATTTTCAAGCAAAAAAAAAAAAACAGACGAATTTTTTATAAGACAGTTGAAATTAAAAAAAAAAGTTTATTTTCTACCAAGAAAGATGAATATTTAACCAAATAGTTGAATTTTCAACAAAAAAGTTAATTTTCAAACAAGAATGATTAATTTTCAATAAAAAAAGATGACTTGTCCACCATAAAAGATCAATTTTCTATCCAAAAAGACGAATGTTCAACCGTTGAATTTTTGACCAAAAATATGACTTTTTAAGAAAACAGTAGCTTTTTCAAAAAAACAGTACAATTTTAAACCAAATATGACGTTACACTTTTCAAAGAAAACAATTCATTTTAAACCAAGAATGGCGACTTTTCTGATGAAAGAAGAATTTTCAATTCAAAAGGACAAATTTTCTATACAAAAAGACGAATGTTAAACAAAAAATGTTTAATTTTCAACAAAAAATATGACTTTTTAATGAAACAGTTGATTTTTCGACAAAATACTTAATTTTAAAACCAAAAAGTAGAATTTTTACCCGAAAGACTTAAAAAAATGAAAAGAATTAATTTTAAACCAAAAAAAGACCAATTTTCAAACAATTGATGTAAATTTTTAACAAAATAGTTAAATTTTTAATAAAATTACATTTTCAACTAAATAGTAAAATTAAAAAAAAAAAGAGATCTATTCGGAACCTAGAATATGGTAGCCTTTTCAATGAAAAGGAATTCATTTTCAACCAAAGAAGGCGAGTTTACTAACAAAAGATGAATTTTCAATCCAAAAAAAAACAACAAATTTTGTATGCAAAAAGACGGATATTAAAAAAAAAACGATGAATTTTTGACCATAAAAAATTACTTCCTAACCAAATATTTGAGTTTTCAACAAAATACTTAATTTTTCAACCAAAACGTAGACTTTTTAATCGAAAGAATTAACTTTAAAATAATAAAAATTCAAACTTTCATCCAAAAAAGCTGAATTTTTAACAAAATAGTTAAGTTCGAGAGATCAATTCTAAAACAAAAATACAATTTGCAGTTGACTTTTCAAGCCAAAAGAGTTAACTTTCTCGTATTTAATCGAATACCGTGAAAAGGGGAGAAAAAGAGAAGTCTAGTGACTTCAAAAATTCACTGCAATTTTTTAAAATACGCTAAAATATTTAAAATCCTTTAGAATACCTCTTTAAATCCCTTGAAATAAATTCAACTTACCGAAATATATTACAAATTCTATGGAATATTTTATGATACATATCCTTAATATTTCAAATTATTTCAATCGCTTGAAATCTTTGGAAATACTTTGAAACTATTTAAACCTCTTCAGAATTTCTTGGAAATTATAAAAATATCCTAAAATCTAAAGAAAAAAATATTTGAAATCCCTTCAAATTATTAAAATTCTTTAAAATCATTCTAAATTCTTTCATTTAGAACATTTTTCTATTTGAAATAATAAAAAATAAACTACAAATTAAAACACTCAAAATAGAACTGTTGAATTTTGAACTTTTAAAATTGAAGTTTAAAACTTGTTTAATTAAAAAATGTTGTATTCAAATGCTCAATAATTCACACGTATAAAATACTAACATTTTTGAATTGAATAATTTTAAATTTAAAAATTGAAATTAAATTCAAAATTAAGAAATTAAATTGACATTTAAAACTGACAAAGTAAGCATTTTTTAACTTTTATAAACTATATAGTATAAAGATTCAGTTCAAAAAATATAAATCTACGTTATCATTTTCAATGCTCTAGAATTGTTTTTAAATCAATCAATGAACTTCAAAATTTAAAAAATTATATTATTTTAAGGAGTTTTAACCTAGAACCATTAAACATTGAAAAATTGTTTTTTTTTTTTTTAACCAAACACTTCTTAAATTAAAAGCTAAATTATTTTCATTTTAAATAGTTTAAAAAATCTTGAAAAGCTTCAAAATTTTATTCCAAAATCTTGAAAAATCTAGAAGTTGTTTTAAATTTTTTCAAATCAAAATTTGGTTTGAAAATTATGCAGAACTTCTAAATATCTTTTGAACTGAATTGAATTTTTTCTATAATTTTCAGAAAATCTTGCAAATTAAAAAAAAATGTCCTTAAAATTTTGATGTATAAATAATAATTGAACACTTAACTTATTATTTTTTGAGGAAATTTGAGCAATTTTAAGAGATATTTTAAAGTTTTGAGTAGATTCGAAATTAATTAAAAACTTGAAATGATAACCTAATTTAATACAAAATGTAGAAGTTCGCAGATTTCAAACAAAAGAGTTAAATTTTTCAGTTTGAAAAATAATTTTAAGAGAATATTTAAAAAGATTTTTAAAGATTTACAAAATTTTCATATAAGGGCCTGGAAGATTTTAAGGAAATATTTTAAAATTTATAAAATTTGAAAAATTGAATGGGTTAAAAATAAAATATTTTAAACTAAAATAGTATTTTTAATTTAATAAAAGCCTTTAATTACGAATATATTACTATGAAGTTATTTGTAAGCTGAAAATAGTTTATAAAGCTGACATCAGACATTTACATTTTTTTAATAATTGAAGTACAGATCCTTTAAAAAAATCGATTTATTTATATTTACAATTAATAAACTAAAAATTTTCATTTTAAAATTCTTTAAATTAAAAATGTAAGCTTAAAAATAAAAATCGTTTATGTAAAATATTTTCAAATTGCGCATTGTAACTTAATAGCATAATTGAAAAAGATAAAAATTAAACCCATCTTTTTTTAACTGTTCAAATGAAACTTGGGACTTATTTTTCTTCTAAAAATTTCTAAAATTCCCGGTCAAAAAATAAATTTTTTAAAGCTCTTTAGAAAGTTTAATGGGGGGAATAAGGAAAGGAGTTTAAAGTCGAAATATTAAATTAAATTACCTCATTCTCACGGGGAAGAATTCTGAGTACTTCTCCAGTTCGATGAGTAACGACAATATTGCTTCCGACAGCATCATGTACATCAATGCTTTCAGTTCGTCGATTTTCCCAGGGTCGGGCTACGAAAGCGTAGGGTTTGCTGGTCAAAGCTCCGACCGGACAGAGATCGATTATATTTCCGGACATTTCGGAGAGGAACATTTTTTCTACGTAGGTTCCCACCTAAAAGTAAAAAATAAAAGTCAAAATAAACGGGGTGTCTATTCGTACTCAGGGTGTCCAGCGATTCTTAGGAACAAAATTCAAGATCTTTTCCAGGTTTTCCAGGTCAAGAAATCAAGTTTGTCTAGGTCTCCTTTTTTACATCAGATAAAGAAATAATCGTTTGTTATACATGAAAAATATGAAACATTTCATTTTTGATTGGCCAACCATTTCGAAACAAAGCAGAACCGTAAATAAACCTTTTTTTTTTATATATATTTTTGTTTGTTAACATAAGTCGTCTTTGTGAAATCTTTGGGGATATTTTTAAATCTTTCTAAAGTCTTTGAAATCTTTGAAATGTTTTGGCATTTTTGTAAATTCGTTGAAATCTTCTGAACTATTTAAAAGCTTTGTAAAATATTGACATTTCTGTAAAATGTTTGTAAAATCTTTGAAATCCTTGAAATCTTTTGTAATCTCTATGAAATTTTGTAAATATTTTTTAAATCTTTCTAAAATCTTTTGTATTAATTTAAAAACCTGAAAATTTTAAAAATCTTTTTGA
>NC_046665.1:134855506-134866359 GCF_010883055.1 Belonocnema kinseyi
AGCTCTTAAAAGTTTCAAATGATTTCAAAGGATTTTCAATATTTAAGAGTATTTTTTTAAGTGTCAATCATTTAAAAGGATTTCAAAGGATTTAAAAGATTTAAGTGAAAAGTTTCCTTCGCAAAGTTTCAAACGATTTTTAAAGATTCCTAGGCATTTTCAAAAGCTTAAAAAATTGTTGAAGAATTTTATAATATCTAATAGATTGTAGGATATTTGAAATGATTACAAGGTATTTTATCAGATTTTCGAGGATTTCAATTACTTTAAGGAACTTAAAAAGCTCTCAAAATGTTTCAAAAATGTTTTCAGGATATATCATCAGATTTAATTTCATTTCACAAGAAAGAATTCACTCACGAGAATTGAGAGATATCGTAGAGTTTTAAATATTTAAACATATTTTAAGGTATTATCATAGATTTCAAGGATTTTAAGATACTTTAAAAGATTCCAAGAAATTTTAAATTTATTTGAATAACTTTACGGTATTTCGAAGAATTTAAAAAAAATCCACGGACTCTTTAAGAGCTTAAAAATATCTTAAGAAATTTCCCACAATTTTAAAGGATTCGAAATATAATACGGTATTTTTAATGTATTTCGATAATTCGAAGTGATTCCAAAAGATTTTAAGTTATTTTTTAAAAAGATCTCTAAAATTTGTGAAAAGATCTCTAAAACGTTTCAAGGGATTTCAAATGATGTTAAAGAATTTTCAATGTTTTCAGATATTTTAATAAAATTTTCAATGCATTTTCAAGAGCTTTACAAAATTTCACGGGATTTCAAAAAATTGGGAAGATGTGGGCCGATTTTACAGAATCTAAAAGGTTTTAATATATTTTAAAAGATTCCAAATGATTTTATGTCAATTCTGATGATTCCAATGATTATATGGAATTTCAAAAGCTCTCAAGATATTTTAATAGACTTGTAGAGATTTTAAAATATCGTTTTCAGTGTGGCTGCTGTACCGGAAAATCTGGAAAGCCGAGAAATGGCCGGGAATTTTAGGGGACCAGGGAAAACTGGGAAATGACAATGAATTTGTTTTCTGACCGGGAATTTTACAAAATTTTTAGAATAAAATCTTTTATCCAACTTTAATTTCAACCATTTTTCAATAATTTCCTAAATTGTGATTTTTATAAATTATTAAATTATTAAATTAATTATATATTTTAATTTAAAGAATTTTAAAATGGAGTTAAAGGTTAAAAAAATTAAAAAGTAGTTTTTAAAATCTAAAATTTTTTTATAAAAAACAGGGTGGCCGCCGGACCGGGAATTTTACGAATTTTCAGAAAAAAAATCTGCCCAAGTTCGAATTTAACAGTTTTTAAAATAATTAAAGTGCAGTTTTGAGGATTTAATCAATTAAAAATTAAAAGCATTTGAAGTTGAAAATTTTTGATAAAAAACAGTTTTATTTTATTAAGTTTAAATATAAATAAATAAATTATTTTAAAAATGGATCTGTACTCTAAGTATAGAAATCTGAAAAATAATTGATTTGACCAAACAATTCTAGATCCGTTCAAGATTTATCAGTAATATATTTTTAATTCAGAGTTTCAGGTCTTCCTTTATATTATTTTTTATATCAAATTTACTAAATAAATTTATTGATATATTATTTCTGTTAATTTGCTCAGATGTTAAAAAATGTAAATGTGCGTTTTACTATTTTCAACTTAAAAATAAATCCATAATAATATAGTAATAATTAAAGGTTTTTATTAAACTTGAAATATTGTGAGTCTAAATTATTTAATTTTTATCCCATTTAATTTGAAATTTCTTAATGTAGAAAAAGAATAAGTATTTAATATTTAGCAATATTTCACTGTTCATTTAAGACGATCAAATTGAAACCAGATATTTAAAATAAAACAATTTGAAACTGAATTGTTTTACATAGAATACTTTGAATATTTAGATTTTCGAAGAACTTTTAAAGTTTTAGCGTTACAATTTTAATTGTTCTATTTAAAAAGTGTTTAATTTATAAGTGAAATTGTTACATTTTGACGCATAAATAATAATTGAACACTTATTATTTGTAGAATAAATTTGAGTAATTTTAAGAGATATGTAGAAGTTTTGAAAAGAATTAAAATTAATTGAAAACTTGAAATTATTTCAAGTAATTTAAACGAAGTGTGTTAACATTTTTTTCAGAGCTTCTAAATATATTTTAAAATTAAACGAAATTTTCCTACAGTTTTTGAAAATCCAGCAAATTAAATAAAATCCTTAAAATCTTTCATGTTTTTCTTTGGCAATTTTTTAAATCTCTTGAAATCTCCTTAAACTTTTTGTTACAATCATTTTTCAAAGTCAAAAATCATCTGAAAAATTCTGTTAAAATGCGGTTGTAAGTATTTCAAATTATTTCAAGTTCTAAATTTAATTCGAATCTTTTTAAAACTTCTAAATATCTCTTAATATTACATTTTGAAATATATATTTAAAAGTTCTGACAAAAAATTCAAAAATGATTTAGAATTTTGAAAAATTTGAAACCACTTCTAGATTTTTCAAGATTTTGAAATAAAATTGTAAAGCTTTTGAAAGATGCCTAGACTATTTAAAATTTAAATAATTTAACTTCTAATTTAAGACCTGTTAAGTTAAAAAAATTATTTTTCAATTTTTAATGTATCTAGCTTAAAATTTCTTAAAATAATATAATTTTGACAATTTTTAAAGTTCATTGCTTGATTCTTCAATTTAGAGTTTTGAAAATGTTAAACGTGGATTTATATTTTTTGAATTTTTGGAATTCAAGTGTTCCACTTTGAATGCTTTAATTTGTTGTTTATTGTTTACTACTTTATATGGAAAAATCTAGAGCATATAGTTCGATTTATTAAATTTCATTGGCCGTGAAAAATGTTTCCGAACCGGGAAATGACCGGGAATTTTTTTTCGATTAAAACGAACATCCTGTTTATACAAACAAATAAAAAAAGAATTTTAAAACCAAAAACACGAATTACCAACAAATCAACATTTTCCCTCGCATTTTTCATTCAAAAAATAAATAAAACTTTAGCTTCATGTCAGAAGATAAACTTTCTCTACAAAAATTGAATTTTCAAACAAAAAATATGACTTTTCAGCAAAAAATTAATTTTCCACGAAACTGATGCATTCTTACCCAACAAAAATGGAATTTCAAACTAAACAGTTAAATTCTTAACCAAAGATTTAAGCCTTCAATCATAAAATTGAACAATGTAGTTTAACTTTTACCCAATTAGTTAAATTTTTAATAAGAAAAAATTAATTTTCAACAAAATAATTAAACTTTTAATCAAAGAGATGAATTTTCAACTTAGAATATAAATCTTTAACATAAAAAGTGATTTCTTAACAAAGTGATTCAACCAAATCTTGTAAACACATTAGTTGAATATTCAAGCAAAGAAAAATTATTTTTTAACGAAAAGTTACAGTTTCGTTTAAAAAACATTAAATTTCTTCTAAAACAGATAAAGTTTTAAATCAAAAAGATCAATTTAAAAAAAAATTAAGTTTTCTTTTCAAAAAGATTCTAGTCGAGTTTTCGTGATCAAAATATTAATTTTTAAACAGAAAATAATTTTTTACGAAAAAAATTTAATTTTTAATCCAAAAAGAGGAATTTTGCATTTTTATAAAAAAAATCGAATTTTCTAGTGAAACAAATGAATATGTAATGAAAAACGGCAATTTTTTTTTTTAAGTGGAACTTTCATCCAGAAAAGATTTCAGTTCATTTTTCAATACCAAGATATAAATTTTAAACAAAAAGTATATTTGCTACGAAGTAGTTAATATTTCAAGAAAATAGTATAATAGTTTGATTTCCAACCAGACATTTGCTTATTTGTTTATTGTTTATTATTTTATATGGAAAATTGTTTAGAATATAGTTTGATTTTTCAAATTTCATTAGCCGTGAAAAATATTTGCGAACCGGGAAAATACCGGAAATTTTTTTCTTCGATTAAAACGGTCACCCTGGTTTGCAGTTAATTTGAATCTATTTGATATCGAATCTAATTTTTTTTATTAATATATCCTGAATTCTCCTATATTCTTTTAAATTCTTTGGAATTTTCATGAATTTTTTTAATTCACTTGACATTTCAACCAAAAAAATATGAAATATCTATTAAAAGGATGAATTGTGAAACCAAACACATGAATTTCCAACTAAAAAAGATAAATTTTGAATGAAAAATAGAAAAGTTACATTTTCAGTTTAAAAACTTAATTCTTAACAACAAAGAGATGAACCTTAAACCAAAAATATAAATTTGTAACCAAGTATTTCATCTTTTATTCAAGTAGTTTAATTGTCAATAAAAAGGATGAAATTTCATTTGCAATATTTAAATTTCTAATTTCAAAAAATGATTACAAAATTTTTTAAAGGAATTTTCAAACAAAAAGATGATTTTTCAACAGAAATAATGAAATTTTTATTTTAAAAACTTTATTTTTAACAAAAAAAAAAGAGTTTTCAATATTGTTGTTAAACTTTCAACAAAACAGTTGAATCTTAAATTATTAAAAGATAATTTTTTTAAAATTGGTAAATTTACAAACAAATAATAATATATTTTACAAAAAATATAATTGTCAGGAGGAAGCAACGAAAAAATAAAGTAAAATAGAAGTGCAAGGAAAATCAATTTTTAACCAGAATATTATATCATGAAATGTCTGTAAAAGTAAGAAAATTATACATTTTTAAAATAAATTAACGATAATAATGTCAAGAACTGCATTTTTTGTAGAAATGAAGATTTAAGACTCTAGTTTAGAATTGGATTCGTGAAATAATGGCAATTAGTATTATTTAAGCGCTGTTTCTTTGAAAAAGTATTCTATTATTTTACTGCATTTGAAAACTTTTAGGAAGTGGAATATGATCAGGAAAAAGTTACCAAGCGAAAAATAACAATGTTACGGAAACAATCTTTTATTCGAAATTTTATTTTAGATTAAAGAGGGCCTCAATTTCTAAATGTTTTTCCATACATTATGATAATTAAACAAAATAAATAGCCTGAGTGCGATAATTATATTAATAGTATCAAATTCTCAAAATGATATATAAAAAATCGAAAAAATCCAATCTTTTTATTACTATATTAATTTATATAATATTTTAAAAGAATTTTTTATTCAAAAACCCCCCATTTTTGGTTAAAATTTGGGTTATTTAGTTCTGTACTGTAGCCCTTAAATTTAGGAATCTAGCTCTCTAAAATTATTTTGTTATCAGGCTGCCGCAAAAATCGGAGTTGAAATTCCTCGGTTTTGTTACCATGAGCGTCTGGCAGTTGCAGGAAACTGCAGAATGTGTCTCGTTGAAATCGAGAAACAAATTAAGGTAATTTTTCGCGTTTTTACTCGATTTTTAAATATCAATTAATTTTAGAATTAACGATCAATTTTCTGACTTAATATTTAGCCGATCGCAGCTTGTGCGATGCCAGTAATGAAAGGATGGCGAGTAAAGACAAACTCGGATTTGACCAAGAAAGCCAGGGAGGGAGTGATGGAATTTTTGTTAGTTAATCATCCCCTCGATTGTCCGATTTGCGATCAGGGTGGCGAGTGCGACCTTCAGGACCAGAGTATGGCATTTGGAAGTGACAGAAGTCGATTTGTTGACATTAATTTCAGTGGAAAAAGAGCCGTCGAGGACAAGGACATCGGACCTTTAATTAAAACTGTAATGACTCGTTGCATCCACTGTACCCGGTGCATCCGATTTGCTTCCGAAGTCGCTGGTATCGACGATTTAGGAACCACCGGAAGAGGAACCGATATGCAGGTACTGAGGAAAATTTATTTAGGATTTTAATTTCTATTTATTTTTTTATTGTCTCTTATTTTCGGACAGTTATTCAAGTTTCTCGTGAAAAATACAAGGAGATTTGGAATGATTTCAAAATAACTTATAACTTATTAATATTGAAATCTTTATTTGTTTTTATTATATTAAATAATTTTATTAGATTATTTCCTTATATTTTCATTTCAGAATGATTTCACAAATATTTTAATTTATTAATTGATTTATTTGGTGAAAATTTCCATATTTTTTCAAATTTCAATATAATACTATAAAGTTTTCAGAAAGATTTCATAAGGATTTCAAAATATTTTAAGATTTTTCAAGATATATAGGCGAGAGTGCGGTAAACCAGATTTTAAAGATTTTAAAAAATTTCAAATATTTTAAACGAACTTAAATTTTTTTAAAGATTTATGAAGGTTTCCAAAAAATGCGAAGATTTCATATATTTCAAGAATTTGACAAAGATTTTAAAACTTTAAAAAGATTTTAAGTATCTTAAAGATTTAAAAAATAGTGTTGTTAACCAGGTTTCAAACAATTTCAATATTTTAGACTATTTCACAAAGATTTCAAATATTTCAAAACATTTGAAAGATTTTAAATGATTTAAACACTTTTGTGGATATTTCAACATATTTCACAAAGATTTCAAATAAATAAAAAAAGATTTCACGAATATTTCAAAGAATTGAAAAGGATTTCAAAAGATTTTACATATTTCAAAAATTTCGAAACATTTAAGATTTTAAACGATTTCAAGATTTTTTAGAAATTTTTAAAAGGTTTCCCAAACGCTTGCGAACTTTTCATAAAGATTTAAAATTTTAAAGATTTTAAAAAGAAGATAAAAACAAGATTTTTAAGATTTTAGAAAATTTCAAATATTTTAATGACTTCAAATTAATATAATGGAAAAAAAAAATCAGAAATATTTCACACCGATTTTAAATATTTAGACTGAATAAAAAAAGATTTCACGAATATTTCAAAGAATTAAAAACGATTTCATAAGATTTTATATATTTCCAAAATTTCGAGACATTTTAGATTTTAAACGATTCCAAGATTTTTTAGAAAATTGCAAAAGGTTTCCCAAAGATTGCGAACATTTCATAAAGATTTAAAGGATTTTAAAGATTTTAAAAGGAGATAAAAACAAGATTTTTAATATTTCAAAGCATTTTAAGATTTTAGAAAATTTCAAATATATTAATCATTTCAAATTAATATAATACAAAAAATTTCAGAAATATTTCACAAAGATTTCAAATATTTCAAATGAATAAAACAAGATTTTACGAATATTTCAAAGAATTTAAAAGGATTTCAAAAGATTTTACAAATTCCAAAAATTTCGAAACATTTCAGATTTTAAACGATTTCAAGATTTTTTATGATTTTTCAAAAGGTTTCTCAAGGATTGAGAGCATTTCATAAAGATAAAAAATTTTTAAGATTTTAAAAAGAAGATAAAAACAAGATTTTTAAGATTTTAGAAAATTTCTAATATTTTAATGATTTCAAATTAATATAATACAAAAAAATTTCAGAAATATTTCAGAGTATTTCCAAGAATTGAAAAGGATTTCAAAAATTTCAAAATATTTCAGATTTTAAACGATTTCAAGATTTTTTCGAAATTTTGAAAAGGTTTCCCAAAAATTGCGAATATTTCCTAAAGATTTAAAGGATTTTTAAGATTTTTAAAAGAAGGTAAAAACAATATTTTTAAGATTTCAGAGCGTTTTAAGATTTTAGAAAATTTAAAATTTTTATGATTTTGAATTAATATAATACAAAAAACATCCGAAATATTTCAGAAAGAATTTAAATATTTTAAGAGGGTGGCGACTTGACCGGAAAATGACCGGGAATTTAATTAAAAAACTGAGAATTAACATCTGATCGCATTAAAAGTAAAGTTTTTATTATTTTAATAATTTTCGTCAATTTGGAAAAGTGATTTATACTTTATTTACAGTCGCAGCTTTGTCAGATTATCTTAGTTTACTCTAATTAAATTATAATTTATTATTGAATTTTCTTTTTCATTTCTTTATAAATTAAACTACTTGTTTGAAAATGTATGTACTTCGTGAAAAATTTGCCTTTTTGGTAGAAAATTCATGTATTTAGTTAAAAATTAATCTTTTTGGTATAAAATTCAACAATTCCAGTTGAAGATTCATAATTTTAATCTTAAAATTCATGAATTTAGCCACAAGATAATTTTTCCAACATAAAATTTGAATGTCAATTTTTGGTTGAAATTTTCATTTTTTCTTTAAGATTAACTATTTGAAAGGAAATTTCTCTTTTTTTTTTTAATTAAAATTCAGCTATTTCTTTGAAAATCTGCCAATTTGGTTAGGAATCGATTTTTTGATAGAATATGATATTTTTCTTTGCAAATTAATCTTCACGTTTACAATTTTTTTCGGTTGAAAGTTCAAGTATTAGAGTTTAGTGTTTATCATTTTAGTTGAAAATTTATTTTTTAGGTTCGAAATAAAACTACTTCGTTGAAATTTAAACTCTTTTGTTGAAAAATAATTTGTTTGTTTGTAGCTATTATTCCAGTTGAATATTCCATAATTTTAGATAAAAATTCAACTCTTTGGTGAAACATTCATTTTTTAAATAAAAATGTAATTATTAAACTTTTGGTTAAAAAATTATATTTTTTAGTTGAAAATTAATCTTTTTTGGTAAAAGTTAATCATCTTGGTTGAGAATTCATCATTTTAGTTAAAAATTCATGCTTCTGGCTTAAAATTAAACTATTCCAGTTAAAGATTTACAATATTAGTTGAAAATTTATCACTTTCTTCCAAAATTAAACTATTTTTTAAAAAGTTTTGTTGTTGAAAGCAATTTTTTTATGGAAGTAATTATTTAATCGATAATGTTACTGATACTAATTGTTTATTTCACAGTTTTAGTTGATAATTATTATGTTTGGTTGAACGTTAATTTTTTGAACTTAAAATTTAATTACTTAAGTTTTTATTAAGAATTTACCCTTTTGAGTACAAATTAATTCTTTGTTATTGAAAAATAACAACTATTTCAGTTGAAGATTCATGATTTTAGTTGAAAATTGATTAGTTAGTAGAAACTTGAACTTTTTCCTTAAAATTCCGTTTTTTTCGGTCAAAATTAATTTTTTCAACTAAAAGCTTAACTATTCAATTTTTTTGTTCGAAATTAATCTTTTTTATTTAGAAATTTAAGTATTTATTTTAAAATTTTATTATATTCGACAAAGATATCAAATATTTTAATGAGTTTAAATTAACATAAAAGATTTTAAGGAAGATTTCACAAATATTTAAGAGATTTCGTCAAGATTTGAAAGATTTCATAAGGATTTCAAAAGAATACAAAAGATTTTCGAACGATTTCACAAATATTTTAAAGATTTCGTTAGGATTTCATACGTATTTCAGAAGAATTTCAAAGATTAAAAAAAAAGAACAGTACATCAGATTTCAATGATTTCGAAATATTTTAAAGATTTTAAACGATTTCAAATTTTTTAGAAATTTTCACAAAGATTTCAAATATTGTGATGATTTTAAATTAATACAAAAGATTTCAGAAAGGTTTCACAAAGATTTGATTGATATTGCAAAGATTTCGTGAAGATTTCAGATGTAAAAAAATTTCAGAAAGATTTCAAGGATTTCAAAGATTTTACAAACATTTCACAGAAATTTAAAGATTTTACCAAGATTTCAAATAGATTAGAAGATTTCACCGAATTTACAAAGATTTCACACATATCTCAAAGAATTTATAAAGATTTCAAAAGATTTGAAGACTTTCATAAAAATTTCAAAATATTCCAAAGATTTTAAGTGATTCCACATTTTTTAATAAGATTTCACAAAGATTTAAAATATTTTAAGGATTTCAAATTAATACAAAAGATTTGAGAAAGATTTCAAAAATATTTTTAAAAATATCAGAGATTTCAAAAGATTTCAAAAATTTTACAGAAATTTCAAGATTTCACAAAGCTATTAAATAGTTCAGAAGATTTCAAAGAATTTACAAAGATTTCACAAATATTTCGAAGAAATTATAAGGATTTCAAAATATTTGAAGAATTTCATAAAAATTTCAGATTTTAAAGGATTTCACACTTTTTTATAAGATTTCACAAAGATATTAAAATATTTTAACGAGTTCAAATTAATACAAAAGATTTGAGAAAGATTTCAAAAATATTAAAAAAATATCAGAGATTTCAAAAGATTTCAAAAATTTTACAGAAATTTCAAAGATTTTAAATAGTTCAGAAGATTTCAACGAATTTACAATATTTCAAACAATTTATAAGGATTTCAAAAGATTTAAAGAATTTCATAAAAATTTCAAAATATTTCAAAGATTTTGAATGTTTTCACAGTTTTTTATAAAATTTCACTAAGATTTTAAATATTTCGAGGATTTGAATTTAATACAAAAAATTTTATAAATATTTCAAAAATATTTTAAAAATGACAGAGGTTACAAAATATTTCAAGGATTTCAAAGTTTTTTAAAAATTTGACAGAATTTTCAAGATTTCACAAAGTTTTTAAATAGTTCAGAAGATTTCAATGAATTTACGAAGATTTCACTAATAGTTCAAAGAATTTATAAGGATTTCAATAGATTTGAAGAATTTCATAAAAATTTCAAAGATTTTAAATGATTCCATATTTTTTTATAAGATTTTACAAATATTTTAAATATTTAAGGATTTCAAATTAATACAAAAGATTTTAGAAAGATTTCAAAAATATTTTTTAAATTCCATAGAGATTACAAAAGATTTTAAGCATTTCAAAGATTTCAACAAAATTTCATAGAAATTTCAAGATTTCTCAAAGTTTTTAAATAGTTCAGAAGAATTCAACGAATTTAGAAAGATTTCACATATTTCAACATATTTCAAAGATTTTAAATGATTCCACAGTTTTTTTTATAAGATTTCAAA
>NC_046666.1:0-8445 GCF_010883055.1 Belonocnema kinseyi
CGGGGGCACCTTAATTGAGGCAGTGTAGAGTCGACAGAGAGGCAGAGTGGAAACGGGAAGCGGGGGCACCTTAATTGAGGCAGTGTAGAGTCGACAGAGAGGGGCAGACTGGAAACGGGAGCGGGGGCACATGTATTTTTTGTCTTACCATATTTTTCCGCATCTTGCATAGTTTGACTGAAAAATGGAATTTTTGTTGATTTTTCAATATTTTTTGCGCCGTCAAAATTTGAATTTTCAATTTTTTAAGAAAATTTAAAAAGTCGTTATGATAGTTTTGTAGAGCATTCAAAAAGCAACGTTTTTATCCTCTTGACTTTTTGCCATATCGTGCGTTATTTAGCTTAAAATTGTCATTTTCCTTTTTTTTTTTTTTTTGATTTTGAAAATGCTATAACTCGGGTAATTTTTTTTTATCGAAAAAAGTCATTATGAAAAAATATTCGTGTTTTCAAGCTCTAAGAAGAACCGTACAGTGAATTTTTGAATCTTAAAAAAATTGGTCTCAAAAATTTTCAAAATTTGCTGACTTTTAGAGTTTTTATACAAAATGGCTGGCTAACGAACTTGACCTTTAGTTTACGACACTAAAAGAGTATACCAAAGGCCAATTCGATTTGTCAATTTTTTCGAAAGTTGTCGTGCTAACAAACTATAAAACACAGACACACGAACTAACAGACAGGCTAACAGACAGACAGACACATTTCTTAAAAACCTGTTTTTCGGAATCAGGGGGTCTCAAAACGTGGACATTTGACAAAAACGGGGGGGGGGGGGCAAATTTTACACAAATCTAATACCTTCTCTGATGAGAATGTAAAAATCTGTTCAAGTTCGATTTTAACATTTTTGAAAAATAATTACTTGAATTGTTAAATGTTTCATTTATTATATTATTCCGTTTCCAATGTGTAATTCGAAAATATTTCATTTTAAAAAAGTTGTCTTAAAGACTTATAAATTAAAAATTAGAAGCGTTTACAATTGACAATTTTGGATAACATTTTTTTGTGTGGATAAACTATGAATATAAATTATAATGTTTTTTCCAGGTGGATAGTACAAAAAGGACTAACAAGTTTAAAAATTTAAGAAGTTTCGGAATTTAATGTTAACAATTAAACCCTTTTAATTGGAAAGTCTTAGCAGCTAAAGAAATGTCAACGCCCGATTGAAATTTTATGAAACATTTTCAATTTTAAAATAATTTCTTCATGATTATTATTTATTATTTCTTTATTTTTCTTTTATTAAGTTATTAGTTAAAAATTATATTAAAATTTATAAAATTTCAGATACTGTTTCAATCTAATATTAGACATTTTTTAATCAAGTAAAAGATCAATTGCCTATTATTCAGAAATATTTGACTTTTTACATGAAATCAGTAATTAGAAAACAAAGAATCAAATCTAAAAAAATAATAAACTATAAACGTTACAATTTTATCTTTTTTATTTAGAAACATTTAATTTGTAAGTGAAATTGTCGTATTTGATGAATAAATAAATATGGAATACTTATTATTTCTAGAAAAAAATCGAGTAAGCTTAAGAGATATTTCGAATTACTAGAAAGATTCAAAATTAAAGTAACATTTAAATATTATTCCTGGAGAAAATTCAAGTAAGCTGAAGAGATATTTTGAAGTTCTGAAAAGATTCAAACTGAATGGAAATTTTTAATATTATTCCGAGGAAACATTCGTGTAAGCTGAAGAGATATTTCGAAGTTCTGAAAATATTCTAAATTTATGCGAAATTGAAATATTATTCCTAGAAAAAAATCGAGTAAGCTAAAGAGGAATTTGAAAATTCTGAAAATATTCACCTGCTATATCCGACTACTTATACCATAAGTACGGTGCAAAGAGCCCAGGATAGCCTAATTGAAAGCAAAATATAGTTTTTTGCAGACTTCGGACGAAAAATTTAGAAGCTTTCTGAGGATTTTGAAGGCTAAAGAATAGAAACCATTTTCCGAAGATTTTCAGAGAATTTGAAAATGATTTTTTAAGCCCGAAAAATTAATTTTAAGAGACTATTTAAGAATATTTACAAAATTATGAAAAATGAATCTAGATTATTTTAAAGGTTTTTTTTTAATTTTGCAGGATTTAAAAAAAATGTAGGAAATATTTTAGGAAGAATTCAGATAATTTAAAAACATGTTTAGAACTTCTTTAAACAAATTCAAAAATAATTTAAAATTTGAAAAAATCTACAACTTACAGATTTTTCAAGCTTTTGAGATAAAATTTTGAGGCTTTTTAATTATTTTAAAACTATTTAAAATACAAATAATTTAAGTTCTATTTTAAAAAGTGTTCACTTTATAAAAAGTCTAAATGCTTCATTTTCAATTATTCTGGCTTAAAATTATTTGTAGCTCAGTTTTTATTACTTTAAATAGAAAAAAGTTCAGTTTTAAAGTTCGAATTTTTGAATTCCATTGACCGTGAAAAATTGATTTAATCAGGGAAATGACCGGGAATTTCATTCTTTGATTAAAACGGCCACCCTGTATTTGGTTGAAAATTCATGGTTTTTGTTGCAAATTTAATTATTTTGGTAGATAGTCCAAATTTAGTCGAAACTTAAGTTTTTTGTGGTAAATTCAACTCTTGTACAAAATTCGTCTTTTTGATTTTAAAATGCTGGAAAATTCAACTATTTGGTTGAAAATATACTTTTTTGTTTAAAATTTAACTCTTTTATTGAAAATTCGCTTTTTTCGATTTAAAGTGGTAGAAATTTCACTATTTGGTCGAAAGTTACTTTTTTTATTTTAAAATGCTAGAAAATTCAACTATTTCGTTGAAAATTTACTTGCTTCTTGAAAATTTAACTTTTGTTGCAAATTCCTCTTTTTGATTTTAAAATGGTAGAAAATTCAACTATTTTTAAAAAATTAACATTCTCGTTCAAATTGTTATTTTTGCTATAAAAATCCAACCATTTGATTTAGAATTGATGTGTTTTGTCGCAAATTTAATTATTTTGATGAAGACCAAATTTGGTCGAAAGTCAACTTTTTTTGTCAGATATTTAAATCTTTCGTAGAAAATGTGTTGTTTTGATGTTCATGGAACTACCAAAAGTTGCTTATGAGAAAAATGATATTAATAATAAATAAAATTAAATTCTCTGCAATTTCCTTCATTTAAAACAATGGTTTTCTTTGATTTCTAAAATGTTTCATATTCTGAGTTTTATTTGTCTATGTCAAAATACATATTTAAGGGTAAATAAATATTAGTATTTAAAAAAAAAATTTTCCTGCAGACTCGAGAAAATGTTTTCTTGTTTTCTCTATGATTATAAAACAACAGTATTCAAAGAAAGCCTGAAACATCGAGAATATCACAAAAATGTGACGTCATATTTCCACTGCGGTTTTGAAGGATGTGAAAAATTGTTTGAACTCGAAGTTTTATTGAGAAGTCATTTGATCCGTAATCATACCCTGCATTGCAAATCACAAACACAACAGGAATTTGTTGTAAACAATGTGCTCTTTTACTGGACATTTGTCCAAAAAACACAGAACCGTTTCCTGGGAAGCATCACTTTTGTCTGAAAATGTGGAATTATTTTACGCAATCCAAGAGAGTAATGACGTGCAAATGCAGGAAGAAAATCAGATTGATAAGCACGAGTTCAATAATCACGAGTTGAATCATTTAAATATCAGCAAAACAAAACAACCTTCGAGATGAAATAAAGTAGGATTGTTCTGAATTATATATTTTGAATGTAGCACAGTTTTATTTGAAATTGGAGTGCCAATACATGGTTTTTGCTAGTAATATTCAATGCATAGTGTCGGGAGAGTTCAGTAATCATAAGCTAGGCCAGGAAAATCTGAAAAGTAGTTTGTAGAGGCGTTTATTGGAGGAAGGATTATCTTACGACGTAGTTAAAAAAATTGAACGTAATGTTTTTGAAAATGATCTCTTCTTAAAATCTTAGAATTTCTTCGCGACAGATTACAAGCGAAAAAAAATTTACAAAGATCAATTTAATTACGTAGAACCTCAATCAAAATTTCTTGATACAATAGACGGTAAAAAGCGATATTTTCATTACGTACCTATAGAAGAAACAATTAAAAACATTTTTCGCGATAAATCAGTTACAAAAGATTTATTTGTACACGTTGAGGAAGCTAAACCCTTCCTTTTAAAAGATTTCTATGACGGAACTATTTTTAAAAACAATACATTCCTAAATGAAAATTCCAATAGCTTAAAACTTGCTTTGTATCAAGACAGTTTTGATTTAGTTTGTCCAATCGGATCTGCAAAAAAGATACACAAAGTTTTAGCTGTGTATCTGAGTTTTTTTAGATTTGCCTGATTACCTTAGAACCCATATAAACAATATCAAACTGGTTGCCCTTTGTAAGGAGAAGTATTTCAATCATCATAAAGTTTATGGGATAATTGTTCAGATTTTTAAAATTATTGAAACTGATGGTGTACGAATAGAAATAGGACAAACTGTTACAGGAATCCTTGTATTTATTATTGGAGATAATCTAGGCAGCCATTCGTTAGATGGCTATCTTGAAAATTTTAGCACTTCGATTTACTTCTGTTGATACTGCTTCATAACACGAAGTGAGTTTCATGCAAAAGATGGCTGCTCTCAGATATATCCAGTAATAAGCATCGAATCTGATAATAAGGCTCTCGATGTGATTAAACAAAATAACCTCAAAAGCTACGAAGGATTAATGTTCAACTCAGTCCTTAACGAATTAAAAACGTATCATGTTTGCAATCCTGGTCTTTCTCCGTGCCTTGGCTATGATTTATTTGAAGGGGTAGTCGCGTATGATTTGAAGCTTTTCATTGATAACTTGATAGGAAAAAAATGGTTTACGATTGCTACGCTGAACAATCGCATTGCATCATTTCCTTATTTCACTGACGACATGGAAGATAAACCATGCTTGGTGGAAGACAAGCGTAGAATTTCGGGTGGAGCTTGTCAAGTATGGCAATTTCTAAGACTTTTCCCCTTGATAATGCAAGACTATATTGAAAATACATTTGATGAAGTGTGGATGTTGTTACTACCACTAACAAAAATTATCGAAATTGTAAGTGCACCAGCTATCGAAAACTTGCGCTTGCTATATCTTCAAATTATTATTAACGAGTATCTTTCAGTAAGGCAAACCTTATTCGACGAAAAACTTCGGCCGAAGCATCATTATCTTCATCACTATCCTCACTTAATTCTAATTTTCTGACCATTAATAAAAGTGTGGAGCATGCGATTCAAAAGCAAACACACTTTTTTCAAAAGAGCAATTCGATCACTCCACAACTTCATTAACGTTACAAAATCTTTATCAGAAAAACATGAGCTTTTTCAAAGCTTTATAAGATCAGGTGGAGATTTGCGACTCGGAATTCAACTTCACGGAAGTTCTCGTTTCTCTCTTCAAATCTACACTGAAGAATTACAAGCGGCTGTGCGGGAATCTAACTTACCGTCATGTATAGAAGCATGTAATAAGGTTTCTGTTAAAGGTACAACTTATAATAAAGGTGATGGTTTGTGCGTTCAACAATCTGATTATCAATATGAAATTTAAATTGGACAAATATGCTTGGTCCTGATCAACGATGACAGAAGAGTTTTTGTAGTTTTGCAAATTCTTGAAACCTTATTTCGACCTAATACTCGAGTATACGAACTTGGAAGAGTTGTAAAACACCTGTGTTTGCCATTGGATCAGATGATAAGTTTTGAACCACTGGACAGTTACAACGTAGGAGATTTTTCATGCTTCAAACCAAAGTATGGATTCATCGTACACGGCTAATGAGCTCATTAATGTATTTTTAATATCAAATTTTATTTAGAACATTACAACCTTTATTTTGAATTCTGATAAACTGAAATTGTATTTAATATTAAAAATATTAATATCTCTTTTATAATTTCTCGCGCTTTATGATTTACGCTCTTGTATATATTTCATGAATGTAAATTTGTTGTGGTCGAAGAATAAACATTATTTCATTTCTCGAAGATTTTTATTTACGATTAAACAAAATGCTATCGTGCCTCGTTCAATAAAAAATACATTTTTTCACGAATTCCCGTCCTGCATGTACAGCTGTAAGGACTTTTATATTTATTTTATATTGGAAATCTCTACTTCTGATTCCAAGAATAGTCTGCTTTAATAGTCCACAGACCTAGAATGTTCATCTTTAAAGTTCAGTTGGAAGGAAGGGGGAAACAAGTCCCCCTCAAAGCTGGTACAATTATCGAGATAATTAACAAAGCTGTGACAAAGCTGGATCTCCCACCGATGGATTATAAGGTTTGCATTACTTTCTGTTTAATTTTTTTCTTCATACAGTAATTGAAAAATTTCGTGAAATTTTTCAATTGCTTTTTATTTTTCAACTTCTAGCTGGCTGTACTGGATGGAATGCAAATGGATGAGGATGAAATTTTAATGGATATGGCACAAATTGAACAAAACGTTCACGGTGGATATCTACAGCTAAAACTCATAACTTCTGAACAAGAATTAGATGATCTTAACTTAAGCAATAACATGCAACCTCCTGAGAGTAAGCACATTATTTGGTTCATCTTAAACAAATTAATGCAAAATAAATTTCAGAAAAAAATTTAACATTTTTTCTGCTAAAGAGATATTTACTAGTAAATATTAGTTACATGTTTTTCTAATCTTTGTTTTAGGCGCACAGGATCCATCGTCTCCAGTTCTGCTTGTGATTCCGCATGAAAAGTCAGAAAATTGGAAAAACGCTATTTTAAGCTGTTTTTCGGAAAATTTAAAACTTGCTTGTGCTGATCATGATGTTGCTCATCCTAGAGATAGGAGGTTTATGGTAGCAGGTATCGCTAATTTCATGCATACTCAAAAAGACTATAGAAGGAAGACAGCCAGAAAGTATGCCTAATTTATTGTCGATAAATATCCGGACAGCTTTTGTGATAAAATAAGAAATGAAAAAGTAGGAGATGGCATGGAGACTCTCCTTGATCAGATTTACAACGCTGCTGATTTTAGGAAGAGATACAGCATGGGGACGAAAACGCTGACAGAACCGATTGAACCGAATAAAGATAAATATGGTTGCATTGCATATGCGCAAAAATTACCACCACGAGAAACAAGAGAGACTCAAGCAAGTAAGCGAGTAAAACTGATTCAATTGTATGGAGAAGGAAACTACGATGACGTGACTATTCCGGTTTTATTGAAAGATACTTACTCGACTGAAAGGGCTGACATTATTGTCGATAAAGCTCGAAAGATTGAGGAGATATTTGAAAAGTGGCCGTTTCTCTACTTTCCTAAAAACTTAATTGATAATGCTTCATGCTTATTGGGAAAACCTGTTGATGAGGTTTGGCAAAGGTCTTTGACCAATAATGTACAAAAAATCCGAAAATACTTTAAATTACAGTGTCTCAATGCAGAAAATGGCAAAGGAAAACAAACTGATAAACAGCGTAACATGGATACTTTGATAAAGCAGGCTGAAGATATAAAGATTAGATTAAAGTCAGATACATCGTACACCATTCTAATTTTCAGACTGTTCATAGTGCATTTTAATGAAACCGTAGAACCTTTTTTCAAAGTTTTCGATGTGAGTTTACGATGCGTTTATTATTCGTAGAAATTTTAGAAGATTGGAATCTGTTTTGAAAAAGAATATGTCTAGTCTCATTCCGACTTTTTATACTCTGTACCAAAATGTGTATAAAAGTTTTCTTTTTTAATTTTTAGGCAGCTTCAACTGAAAAGGATGTGAAATCTGAAGCTTCGGTTTACCCAACTCTAATCATAAGAGGTATATGGGGCATTATTCCTCAACTGCCCCAACTCAAAAAGTCATGTTTTTCGATTGTCTATAAATTTTGGGAATATGTTCGCCTACCCAACAGTAGTTAATCCACAAACTTATAGACCAGGATTACCAACCCTCCCCAAGTGAGGGGGGGGGGGGGTTGAATTTTCAACCCTAATGCCTGCAGGGGTAGTTTCAAACGCCTGTAACTTCCTTTCTAATTACGCGATTTAAAATTTTTATGAGGGTTTTAGAAAGTGCTTTTTACACGCTTTCATCCTATTTTATTACTTATAACAAAAAAAATTGTTTAAACAATTTTTTCAATAAATCACTTGTTTATTTAACTTTTTCGCAATTTAGGCATCTGCGATTTTTTTTAAATAGTCACAAAAGAAAGCTTGATTTTTTTACTATGAAAAATGTCTACTAAGAAAATGGACAAATTGAAATTCATTGAGTTACAGAACCGGTTGTAGAGGGATTCCTCGCGCTCGCACTCGGGCGTTATGCGGCAGCATACCGCGGAACAGTTTTCAAGTATGCCATTTTTTTGTATTACTCACATTGACCCAAAATTGCATGAA
>NC_046666.1:8545-10328 GCF_010883055.1 Belonocnema kinseyi
TTGGAGGAGATTATGTTGAGAAATAAAAAAAAAAAAATTCTTAAAAACGTTGTTTTTCTTGGTCAGGCCGGAAACTTATCAATCCACCCTCGTATATAATAAAATATGAAATTAGTTGCCAGGAATGAAGACTCTTATTGCGTTGGATAGTCTTAAAACATTCGTATCGAAATATAAGCGTCGCCGTTTCGCTCCTTTGGCTCTCTTGTCTTTAGACCTCTTACCTCCAGATTGTACTTGGTCGTTTTCATCTTGCGAATTGATTTTCATGATGTCTTTGTAAAAACATATTTATTATGAATATTTAGGTTAAGCATAAATATTTCCAAATACAGGGGAAAAAATGATGCGTAGCATAGCTACGAATATCCGAAAATATAATAGGAGAGGAATGTAATTAATATTCCCTGAAGAAAATTTCCCACATTTAAAATGACTTTTTGTTCCAAAACAATATCGCACTTGGCATTTTCGTCATAAACGGAAAGAGCTAAATATTGAAAGATAAAGTCTATTAATATTATAAAAATGGACAAAGCTCACTTGAATGTAAATGGGCCACTCTATTGATTTTCTAAAGGATCAATTTGGGATTGAATTCTTGGAAGTTTCTCTCCTAAATGTGACTTAATTTACCCTTTATGAGAAATTATTGAAGAAAATAATATTATTATTAATTTATTATCAATCATATTCCAATGATGTTAATAAAGAAATGGTCAAAAAAACAAAACAAAAATTTTCGATGGCAGTTGTAATTTTTCTGGGTAAGGTCGACAATGTATAATTCTATAATTCATTTATAATTCTCCAATTGTTTCAATCTAAGCATATAAAAACAATTTCAACTTCAGAAACAGATCCTGTAAAAGTATAGCTCTATTATTCGTATCGTATTATGAATTTTTATTCGCAGAAGCACAATCACATATGAATTTATAGGAAATTTAATGGATAAATCCTTACAATGAAGTACACTGGCATCTCGGTTTAAGCGCCTTCGGTTTAACTACCGCCTGTCGAGGTTAGCATATCCATTCGGTCGATACATGACTTTCAACCTGCGCTCGAGATTTGATGATTCTTGATGTACCTGGAGCTCTCCCGAGCTTCCAGTTAAACCGATATTTCAGTGTATTAAGTAACAATTGTGCCAGAGCGTCAAAAACTGAAAATTTGTACAATCACGGAGAGAACGATATCGCATGAATTGCAATTTATACAGTAATTCTTGCGCTATATATCGTAATTATCGAATTATAATATCGTACAATCGTGATATCGTACATTGCAAGATTTTACATTATATTATTATTTTATCATATCGTATATACGAAGGTTCTGCTAGCGGCCAAGCAATGTTAGTGCATTATAATATCGTACAAATCTCCAAAACACTTCTTGTACGTTATCACATTGCACTTTATTTCAATATAGAGGTTTTGCGATATCATTGTGCGATATATTTTTCTCTGTGGTAATATATTATATAGATGTATTATATGGGGCATTATTCCTCAACTGTCCCAAATCAAAAAGTCATGTTTTTCGATTGTCTATAAATTTTGGGAATATGTTCGCCTACCCAACAGCAGTTAATCCACAAACTTATAGACCAGGATTACCAACCCTCCCCACGTGAGGGGGGGGGGGTTGAATTTTCAACTCCAATGCCTGCAGCGGTAGTTTCAAACGCCTGTAACTTCCTTTCTAATTACGCGATTTAAAATTTTTATGAGGGTTTTAGAAAGTGCTTTTTACACGCTTTCATCCTATTTTATTA
>NC_046666.1:10428-15619 GCF_010883055.1 Belonocnema kinseyi
GTGCTAATCTGAAAAATTGCACCCGCTTCCAGCGAAATCGCGGTAAAATTTCAGCCACAACCGTGAGATAGGTGGTTACAGTCTGTAAAGGAATCAATACGATGATTCAGCAAAAGCCTCGTGCACCCTTAGAACACGGAGCGACCCAAGAACAACCGCCTTCTGCATTTTTCCCGCAAGTGTTCTAGCATATTGTTGACACGCAGGGATGCTTTTTAGGCTATTAGCAAGTGAAAGCTTGGCACCTCCAAGAGCGCCGATGATAAGGACGATCAATTTAACAGAATATTCCGGGTGATATCGTTGCAACTCCCTTATAGGGTCTCGATACCTCTCTTTCTTTTCATTCTCCTTGGCTATGATGTTTTTATCAGCTGGTGCCGAAAATTCGATAACGAACATGGTTCGCTTCTCGAAGTCAAGAAGAACCATGTCAGGCCTCGAGTGAGCAACAGAAACAATTGCCGGGAATATAAAGTTCCGCGGCACTTCCCATTCTCGACAATTGACTCAATTTCCCTAGGAGCATTTAGAGGAGCGATATTAAGGTGAATGCCATAGGAGTGACAGAGATGGTAATAAAGTACTCTTAGTGCCGCATTGTGCCTTTGAATGTAGGTCGTTCCCGCGTGTGTTGGACAACTAGATAGTATAACAGAGTTAGGGGTTTAGCTATGGATGAGAAGTTTTTGATAAATTTTCTATAATATCCTGCAAGCCCTAAAAATGATTGTACCTGTTTTACCGTAGTTGGATTCTTAAATTCTTGTACAGCTTTGATTTTATCAGGATTAGGTTTAACTCCATCTTTGGTTATTAAGTGGCCCAAATATTCTAGCTCAGGTTTGAGATATTCGCATTTGGATGGTTCTAGTCTTAAGCCAAGATCTTTAGCACGTTGTAAGACTTCCACTAGATTTATATTGTGTTCTTGTAAGGTTGATCCGAATACTACGATGTCATCAATATAAGCAAAACATTCTTTTCCTATTAACCCTCTGAATGCATTGTCCATCATTCGCTGAAAAGTTGCTGGTGCGTTTTTCAGTCCGAAAGGCATTCGATTGTACTCAAAATGCCATTGAGAGGTAGAGAATGCTGTATATTTTTTACATTCTTCCTTCATAGGAATTTGATGGAAACCAGCACTCATATCAAGGGCAGAAAAGAATTTGGCTTTTTCTAACTGATCTAAAATATCATCAATTACAGGTAATGGGTAAGCATCTTGATCAGTGTTATGTAAGTTTTGTGCAGGGGAGTGGGTCACCGGGTAATGTGAACACTTCTTGATATTATAGGAGTATTTTATAGATACTTTCTCTAACTTCATGGTCTTTATTTCCAATGTGGTCTAGTTTTATTAATTTATTTAATTCTCGGATTCTTTGATAGTGCTCTAATTGGTCAGTTGTAGGCTGTTTGTCGTTTTTTCTTCATTAAAAAAATCTTTATTTTGAGATTCTATTTTTTTTATTATATCATACTGTATGTTATCTGGTATTTTTTCGGTGTTCCTGAGTCGTTTATTACAGGTATTATTATTTCACCATTTTTGATTCTATATATACCGTCTGGAATTAAATTGTTTTCTTCTATCCAAATTTCGTTATCTTTGTCTTGGGTATGTAATCTGAATACTTGTTGTGTATGGAGTCCTATGTAATTACCGTTGTCATGTAGCGGTAATTTTTTATTGTCCAAAATTAGAAAGTTTGGTGTTATGGAATATCTTGAAAATTGTTTAAAATATGGTAAGCCTACTATACCGGACTCTGGTAATGGGAAATCATAATTTATTATGTGAAAAAGGTGTTTTTTGGAAAGATATGGTATGAATACTGCTTCTTCGGATATGTGTTTATCTGCTCCCATGGCAAATGTTTTTTTAAATTTAAAAGGTTTCGTGTTTTCTGGTATTTGATATCTTTTGATTAGACTTATTGACGCTCCTGTGTCTACTAATAGGTAGTATTCATTTCCTCGATGGTTTCTTCCTGTGATTGATTGTAGTCTCCCGCTGACGGCAGATATTCTGCTTGGTTCTCGTAATCTGTTTGTTCCTGTAATTCTTCCGTTGTCATTATTTCGTTCTCTAGTTCTTCCTCTTCTGCTTGAATGTTTCTGACATGTGGTGGTCGATTTGAAAATTGACCCGTTTGAAAATTTGTAATTTTCATTGTACATTGGTTTGCTATATGTTCCAAATTTCCACATTTGTGACATTTTATTTTCATTTTTTCATTTTGTACTGTATTGTAATTATGTAATTTTTAGATTGGTGTCGTGTTAGCCTGATATCTGGGTAATTGAATAGGCCTGGGTTGGAGTTTGACTGATGTTTTCGGTGGTATCTGTCGAATAGGTTGTGACTCTCTTAACCACATCTCAGTTTCTATAGCGTGACTCTGCGCTTCTCATAAACTGGAGGGTTTCAATAACCTTACCTGAAGACCGATTTCTTTCCTTAAATTAAGAAGATATCTGTTAATATTTTCTTCTTCCTCTATGTTCAGTCTAACTCTTCTTTCTGTTTGTTTGACATGCTTTTCTTGGACTCCATAGTTAAGTTCATTAGTTAACTGCCTATATCGTAGACTAAAATTCTGTACTGATTCTGTTGCGCCTTGTTTGCATACTTCTAATTTGCTTTTTATTGCTAATACAGAACCAGTTTATTTCAGATTTTGTCGTATTGATGTGTATAAATCCTCAAAAGCATTTATAGATGTATATCGGGTCGCTTTCTCCGCTAAGCCTTGTATTTTTTTTGGTAAAATTAAATCTAAACGTAGATTAGGCTGGGTACATCCAGTTTTAGCCTTTTTAACGTTTTTTATAAAATCTTCTACTCCAATATCATCTTGACCATTAATTGTCCTTATTGTTTCTATGGCCAATTTAGCATTCATTTTTTCTTCTTCTTCAATTTGGGATAGAAGTAATTTCAGTTCTTCCCTTTCTCTGAGTAGTCGTTCGTTTCTCAGCCTTCGACGTTCGATAGCTTACCTTTCTTCCTCTTCTTCGGTAGAGAGTAAATGTGTTTTAAATTCCTTTCTAAATAACTGTTGATTCATCTCTTCTTCTTCTGGGTTATTCTTATTTGGTAACAGAGGTCTTGTAACTTTCATTTTTGTTCCTATTGTTTGTGTTTCAGGCATTCTCACTTTTACTTCTTACCCACTTTCTATGTCTTCCGTTAATTCGGGTTCTAAATTTTAGTTTACTTTCATTTTGGTTTTAGTTTCTGTATCCTGGTCCTCTGTTGATTCTGGTTCTTTATCCGTTTCAATTTCTCCTCTGTATCCTAAACCTTTTGCTATATTTTGAATTTCTCCGGTCCTATTTCTATTTTCTATGATTAATGCTACCATATTGGCTGTTAGGGTTTCTATGGTAGTCCACATCCTTCTCATAGTTTCTCCATCCATTACATAGGGTAAGGTTTGAGAAATATTAGGGGTTTGTGTTCCTGACATGTTAAAGGAATTGTCTGTCTCGAACGTTTCGTCTGTATCGTAGTCTGTTTATAACCTATCTCTATATTCTATAAATGCCAGTGTACTTATTCTTATTTGTTTTGTGTCGAGTGTTAAGTGTCGCGATTTTCTGTTGTGTGCTTACTACTTTGATATTCGTCGACTAGTTGCTACAAACTAATCGGCCATACCAAAGTACCGCAAGATTTTGTTGACGATGAGATATCTGGAGTGCAAGGACTATCTCAACGTGAACCGATAAACTTTACCCCACCGGAAATGGAATTATCTTTGATTCAATTTCCGTCGCCTTCCGCAGTCCGCAGAGGACATTTATTCTCTTATCAGTTCAATTATATATAAAGTGTGTACATATGCTTACGTTTAAAAACAGGTATTAATCTTCTATCCGTGAAGTTCTTGTAGTCAATTCTTCAGACTTGTTGATCTTCTTGTACGTGGCTGCCTGTAGAATTCTCAGATGCTCAAGTGTCATCAGTTGTTTAATGCTTAGATTAGACCCGGAGTTCCTCTGAGTTTCGTAAAACTCTTTTTGTTGATAATTTCGTGAAATTATCAAGAAGGTGAATTCCGTAGAATTCTGCGAGGGTTCTTCCAAAGATTGTGTATTTTTGAAACCTTGTTTTTGAAAGGAATCGTTTACACAATCCTGGCAGGATCGCCAGAAATGTTACGCTGAATAATATGTCTAGTTGTTTTTAAAAAATAGTCGCGTTACGTAAATGGTACTCGACACACTTTATTATTCAGTTATACAAATTAGAATACAATTTAGTAGCCAAAGCAAGAGAGAAATGAAGTGTTCTGGGCCAACGCACTACATTTATAGCCCAAAAATATGAATGGGAGTGATCTAAGAAGGTCAACCGTTACACATGTATAAGTTTCAAATATTTTTGTCATTGAGGTCTTAAATGTTATTAATTTTTTCATTAGCTACATTCATAATTCTTAGAATAAATCATTTTTTTTAACTTTAACATATAATAAAATCAATAATAAACGCAAAATAAATCATAGAAATATAAAGTTCAAACTGCTTCCAAAATGTATCTCAAAATTAAATTTTATTCACATTGAACTACATATTTTAATGAATTTTTTTATAATTATGAATAGTTGCTCTTATTTTTTCATATATTTTCTGTTTATTTGCAAACAGAATCAAGTTTTTATTATTTTTGCTTTCCCTTAATGCAATTCAATTCAAAAGACAAACCTACTTTTTGTGGCGCTATCTGTTGGGTTAGTTTGAGCAACATTTCACCTCCTGATCGTAAGAGAACTACTACCGCATACACATGCACGGTCCAGGCAGGGGGCTGCTTCATCCTTTAGCCCGCTATACTTGTGGATCTTGGTTGCACAGGGATCCTGAAAATTTCGGTTAAGTGAACAAGCAATGCCGATGTTGTGGACTTATCTAACTTTTTTTCTTGCATCAAGATGCCAGGTCGATTCGCTTATATGTAATGATCCGTCTGAATGGTAACATCCCAATATAAGCTGTAATCTTCGTTTTCTAAAACGGGCATTGGAGTATATCTTTAGAAAGGCATTGAGTCTGTTAAGAGTCTTAGGGTTATGGCAAATTGTGGGTCCGGATGCAATAAGGGCACATAACATTTTTTCGTGCGAAAACGAAGTCCCCTGGAGGCTTTAGAAAAAATTTTCGAATTTTAATTTTCAAA
>NC_046666.1:15719-19867 GCF_010883055.1 Belonocnema kinseyi
ACTGTAAGTATATGCTATACCTCGCTGAGAGAAATGTATGTGTAGCAGAAAAGATTTGTCAGACTGCAGACTGACGCGGTCGTGGCGCCACCTACTGCTACCAATTGTTTCTGTTGCTCACTCGAGGCCAGACATGGTTCTTCTTCAATATAGATATGTATGTTTCAACCATAATTTTCAACTAAAATGACAAATTGTCTATAAATGCCAAAGAAATATTCCTTCAAATAAAAAACATGGATATTTAATTTAACAACATATTTTTTTATTCAAAAGAAATATTCAATTGAAAAAAATTACGCCAAATTGATAAATGTTTGATTTAAAAAACTAATTTCTTCGTTGGAATAAATGTTTATTTGTTATAATTAATTTAGTTCTACTAAGAAAATGAGATACATCCTTCAACTAAGGAAATAGATATTTATCTAAACACAATATCTTGTTGATCTAAATAAATACTTCATTGGTATAAATACATGAGCTCTTTTTTTAAGGATTTATTTCATCAAAAAAATAATTATGACATAATAATACTAATAGCAATTTAAGTTTTTCAAACGCATTACATTTTTCTATAGTTATTTCGTTATTTATTTCCCTACAACTCACTTTTATCAGAAAATATTCTTCAGCAGTAGTAATTTTTATTGAAATCAGACACATATCTCTTGTTGATCCAATGAAATGAATTCTTTAGCTATATTTTCTTGATTCACGTCAATATTACTGATTAGTCTGATTAGTCGTTCAAAGAAATATTTATTTGATTCAATAAATTCGATTCTTTTAATTGATTCGGACGCATTTGAATCAATAATTTTTCCAGACTTGAATGAAGTATTGAGTTTAATTTAAATCAAAGAAGTAATGATTGAATTCAAAGTAATTCTTCGAACGAACAGGTATCAATTAAGATGCAGACGGTCACGGCTCAGTTCTTAATCCGGGCTTTGGTGGTTTCAATGTCATGTAGGTTTTGACTAACCTAAGATTTGGATATTCTATCATGTTAAGTCCAATTTTTATTCCAAGACACTAACAGTCACTGGTAAATGGGTGAAAATTAAAATTTAGGTAATTATTATTATAACTTGCCTGCTTATCAACATCTATTTCACCCAAAAAACGCCTGACAAATTCATCTTGATAGGTGACGGAAAGTTTGTAGACGACACTTGACGTTGCTCTGGATGAGAAAAAACAGTGTCTAAATGATGCTTTTCCCCTAGGTTCTCCGAATGAACTTGTGTGGCTCAAATTTGTTGCAACTCATTTGAACACCGATTTCGGCATACATTGGAGGATCGACGATTTTCCGTGAACTATTTTTTTAAATCAAACATTTATTAATTCGGCGTAATTTTTTTAGATTGATTATTTCTTTAGAGTAAAGAAATCAGTTCATCAAGATTTAAAATGATCTGATATGTTTAAATTAAATATGTTAAATTATAACAACGTTAATTATAAGTTTATCTGAAAGAATTCAGTTGAGAATTTAATTAAATATGTACTACATACGACAATCTGTCGGATTTTTTCTTGCTTTAAATGTAAACTTAATCCTGTTGAAATTTCTTTAACTAAACTAAATACTTTTTTCCTTCAAATTGCTTATATGTATTTATTTTCCTCGAATAAATATTTCTTTGGAAATAAATGGGAGTTTCACTTACTTCAGCCAAGTAAAATTCATTTGGTACAAGTAGCCTTTTTTTCAGTGTATCATAGTTAAAAGTACATAATGAAGAAAAAATGTGCACACCGGAACCGAAGTAGTAAACGACGCCATAAACGACCTCGTATCTGACCTCGTTTACGGTGTAATTTCCGACCTCGTTTCTGCGTAGTTTTCGGCTTCGTTATTGATGGCGTATCCTACGTCAGATTTTTCGATAGGGATATATTTAAACCATAATTTTTAACCAAAATTACGAATTAACTGCATAACAAGACAAATTTGGTTAATTTTGGTTGAAAATTTTGGTTGAACTATATGTATATATATTTGTATGTATATATTTGTATATATCTTAATGAAATCACTATCGAAAGGAGCTTAGATAGATTATAATTGAAAACACTTGTTTTAAATCCATTCATAAGATTTACATTATTACTGATCAAAAAGTAGCAATGCACTAAAGATAGAAGTTCGCAGTTCGAATGCTTGCCTAATGGTACCCCTATTTTAGGTGATTCACGTGCTGTGCCATCTTCTTCTCCTGATAGACAGCATCCTTTTGCCATTTTTCTTTTAATCCGGACACCATACTCACATCCGTCAGATTCGCGTTTGATATGCAATGTTGTCAATGATTCTTGTTCAGACTGATAGCCTGATTGAGGAATCTGCATGATAGCCCTCTGGCATTTATGGCGTTCTCGAGATATAAGCGATTAATTAAATTTTCATTATCAATTAGTTATTGAATTAACGTTCAATATTTTAAAAAATTTTCTTTTGCATTATTTTAGAGGTAAAGAAGAGGAATGAAAGTTGTTCTGACACTTATTCGATGAGATCACTAGTTTTTGCAAAAAAAGCGTGAATAGGTAATATAATGGACAAAAATTATTATCCTTTCTGTGCAGAGTAATATTTTTTTATTTGAAATTTTTTTTTATATAATCAAAAATATGTGTTGAAACGAACAATTTTCATAATGGACGCTATTTCTCTAAAGTTAATAATTTTAAAGATAGAAGGGTTTTAATTAACGAACGAAAAATGCCTTTTAATTAATTAATAGTCCATTTACATCACTGTTTTTGTCCCTTAAATCAACTTGATTACACATTATACATGTTTTATTTGTTATTAAACATTTGTTTTAATGTAAATAAACAATTTTAAAGTTCACAGATATGTGAGCCTTCGGTTAAATGATTTTCGGATAACTCACCTATAGCTAAACTGATTTTTTCGTAAACTGAACCTTCGCAAAATTAGGCCTTCTGAAATTTTAACTTTCAGTAAAATAAACTTTCGGAAAAATTTTGATAATTTTTGACATAAAAACTGCCACATTTTTCTAAAGGAGATACATTAATTTTGAGCGCCGATTTTGAAAAAGCATACACGAAAACAGTTGCAAACGGGGTTATCGTTCAAAAATTACCACCCCTTAATTATAATAATAAGACTTGAAAATGAATGAAAAAATCGGATTCCTTGTCGTTAATGGGTTAAACAACAAATATTTAGATAGTTGCTCAAATGTAAAATTAGTTCCACCATAAATTTCTTTTAATAAAAAGAAAAATAGCAAACCTTATAAAAATTCAAAAACATTAATGCTCATGGCGATTTTCAAGCAAAAAAAAACCAATTTTTTAAAAAAATAGTTCATATTTGATCAACTACTTGATGACAAAATTTATTTTTTAAAGTTTCTTAACATTAATAATATAAAAAACGATCTTAATTGTATATCTTTTTAAATATAGGGAGATAATTCTGTTCTTAACATTTCGCTATATCTTACTATAGTTTGTCAACAAATTTTGTTAAAAATTTATCATTTTGATTTAAAAATAAATATTGCAACTTTTTGATTTTCAATTAAAATATTTCTTGGTGTAAAATTGAACTGTTTGGTTAAAAGTTGAACTACTTCATTAAAAATTCACGTGTTTGCACGATAATTCCTAATTTTATTTCAAAATTTATCTCTTTGGTTCACTATTATCTGAAAATATGTTTACAGCTGATTCAACCTGTTTTAAGATTATTTTTTTCTACAAAAAAATCTTCTAACAATCCCTCCACTGGGAATCGAGGCACGGAAATTCCGATTTCCGGTGGGACGCTTTCCCAATTAAGCCATCCCAATTAAGCTTCCATTGAAAATCAACCTGTTTTGATATCAAATGGAAATCTTGTTAGAAGGAAGTATGAACTAGTATACTAGGCAGTCTGATAAGTCCCTGAAAAATGAAACACGGAGACGCTTTTTTGGCCAAAGTCGGTTTTATTTTGCAACATACTCTCCTTTTAGGTCGATACAGCGAGTCCAACGATTTTCTAACTTTTTGATACGGTCCGAAAAGTACTCGATCGGAAGGTCTCCAAAGTACGCCTCAGTTTCAGCTATGAGCTCCTCATTTGAGTAAAAACGCTTACCGGTGAGCCATCTCTTCAG
>NC_046666.1:19967-28182 GCF_010883055.1 Belonocnema kinseyi
AAAAACTCGGTCGGCTTACGCGGAAATAATGCCAAATTCTGCTGGGAAGTTGTCACACGAATTCGTTTTTGGTCCACTGTGAGCAAACGCGGCACCCATCGCCGCAGAGCTTCTTCATGCCCAAAACTGAATGCACGATATTGCCCACACGTTCTAATGATATGCCTACAGCATTAGCTACCTCTCTCAATTTCACTTTCAACCTCGACGAAAATGGTTCACATTAGTGAATGTTATGCCATCTCTTAGAATTTTACAGGTACTTGTCAGACTGCCTAGTACTTTTGTAAAAAGTTCTAAATAAAGAAAACCTCTACTCGTTTTTTAACGAGCAGGACTGATAAGTCAATGGAAGGAAAAGAAGAGTTGAAGAAAACTGTCAAGAATATTTAACTGTGAGAGGAAAATGTAAACGAAGAGATGAAAATAATTCATATAATAGGAAAAATGAAAAGAGTATTAGAATGCACAAGCAAAAAAGAAGTTAGTAAAGAAGAGAATACAAAAATATGGGATGAGGAATATATAGAGAAAAAGGAGAAAGTCAGAAAAAAGTTAAAAATACTGGAGAAGAAAAAAGAATAAACAAAAGTAGTATACTGATAAGTGCGATAAAACAAGTGGAACAAAAGAAAAGGTTTAAAAAAGAAGCGCAGAAAGATACAGAGGGAGATGTTTAGAATGTAGTACATAGAGAGAGAAAAAGAAAGAAAAGAGTCAAGCAGGTTTATGAGATGGCAGACAGAAAAAAATATTTGATGGATTCGCGGGGATATGTGAAAAGGAGAGTTAGAAAGGTTAAAAATATGGCAGGGAATTAGCTGATAAAGAGAACCTAAAACGAGACGAATGAACTTAGAAAATCATTTTGTTTCCTTTAGAAAAATATAAATAAGATTACGAATCTAGTCTGGAATTATACAAGGGACATTGCGAGTTGCAGCTTGTAGGCAACTGACACGCTCTATTCAGTGGGACCTAAACTAATGAGCGAATCTTCCAGGGGATAATAGCAAATCCTCCTAGAATAAAGAGGGTGCAAGTTCTCATTGCCCTAAGCTACGATATGATCACCCTGTCAACAGCTGAATGGCATCGGGGTTAACAAATGCTTTAAGAAACTGAGGCATTAGTAGAAGCGGACAGGCCGGTGTCTTAGATGTGTCTTAACAGAGACTTTGGGACATCAGGCCGAATCACATAGTATGTAGACTCGCACCCTGTATATGGGTCTAAGAGGATTGAAACGCGCACAAAAAACAATGAGTGTCCCGTTACGGACCCGTCCCTAAACCGCCGCGAAAAGCCAAAAGCAACTTCTCGGGCAATCTACCAGACGCAGTGCGAAACGATAATAAGTCAGTTCGATCCGTAGAGAAATTAGAAGAGCCTACAGTTGCCCCAAATTAGCCTTTAAATGGCTGAAAGGGGGGCACCCAAAAACTGACGAATTTACACCAGAGCAGAGGCGCCTCAGCGGTACTAGACAGATGCATGTTAGAAGTGCAGAAAGCGATTGCTCTGATCCAAGAACCCTGGTTATACGGGGAAAGGATTAGTGGCTTGTCAGGGTGTGGCACCATATATAAGTGGCGGCGCAAAAGAAACGTCAAGGGCATGCATATCCGTTCAGAAAGCAGGAGGTGGTTATTGCCTCTCAAGGAAAGAGTAAAAACATGAAGGAGAGAGTGAGAGATTCATTCTAATACCTAATCGACAGGAGGGAGGCTTGTGGAATTCCCTACAAACTATGACAGCATTGATTTGTTATATCACGCAGCGATATCTATAATAGGGATGAAAGTTCACTTACCGGGTTTTTAGGGTGACACAATAGACCAAGCGATGGTAGGCTGGAAACAAGGGTTGGAGAAGGCCGATCGGAATTTTGCCTCTGACTCGAAATCAGATAGGGCAAAGGCCTAGCTAATGAATTGGCGCCACGGGGTAGCCTACAGGTGGTTTCCTGTTGACCCTCTTTTAATGCATGGTAATGGATGGCCTCCTTTGTAGGCTGAATAAAGAGGGGTACTATGCCCAGGGCGATCTGATGATTTTGTAATTCTAGTCAGGCGGGCTCATCTTAATACGTTTATGGGTCCTATAAGGTTGTCTTTGTACATCATACAGCTTTGATGCGATAGCTCAGGGCTCTCAGTTAATCCGGGAAAGACTAGTCTGGTCATTTTCACAAGATTTTACGAAGTGCCGAAAGCTGAAGCTCCTGTATTCAGTGTTAGCAGGCTGATATTTTCAGATTCTTTTGAATACCTGCAAGTAATCCTAGATAGCAAAACGAAATGGCCGAAGCACCTGGAGACTCAAAGCAGGAGGTTCGTCATGACTTTTTGGATGTGTAGGGGAGCCTGTGGGTTGACATAAGTTTTTGAGCCTAAAATGCTTTCATAGCTGTAATCCTCTATCCTAAAACACACGCCGCTTAAATTCGGCCGTTTGCGTGTTCAACGGGAGCAATGATGAATACATCGACAGCAGCGATAGGGTTCATGGTGTGTGGACACCCCCTGCATTTTGCGATAACTGCAAGAGTGGCACACGCGATAGGCTGTCTGGCTAGAGTAAATAGATGGACGCGTGGGGATAGCTACTCTAGGCTCCCGCGTGACATCAGCACACATCCGGTTCTGGAGACGAGGCAAGATTAAGTTACAAAATGTTTTAAATTCACCAAAGCTTTCCGCGTCTGCCTACCAAGCAGGGATATGATGAATAAAAATGGTAGCTCCCTCTGCTAAGGAGAAATCTAGTATACATATATTTTCAGGGTTAAGGGAGGGTTGGCAGCAGGAATTTATGACAGCACGAGGTCTTGGATCGATTACTGAAAGCGAATATTTAAGGGATTGGAGCAATAGGTCCATAAATCTGGTGATGAAACAGATATGGAGATTAGGCTAAAGAATGTTTAAAAGAGGCACAGGGTATCCCAAAAGTCTGGAAACGGTCGATTAAGTTGAAAATAATCCATTGTACAAAAAAAGGGCAAGACAAATGTTTTAGAGTATTCAGCGAGCTTTGAAATGAGTAAGTCGAAACTTATGATTTTTTGGGAGTCTTGGTTTAGGTATAATGACAATAAAATTGATTGGTTATGAATTCACTGTATTAGTTTTCAGAATAGGGCATTATTGTAAAAATAGTCTAAGGGTGGTGCCCATAGCCTACTTTCCCCTACAACCTACACCTACTGACACTATCCTAGAAATACTAATGTGGTCCGTGGCTTTTCCGGATTTCAAAAATCGTATAACCTGTTTTGGAATTTCTATTCATAGCCTCGAATTATAAGCACCGCAATTCTCTCCTTCACAGTAAAAAAAAAGGATCAATCTTGTTGCAGAGCATTTTGCTCCAACGATCATTTGCCTCTCGAGATCATAATGATCTGTCAATTCGGATCAATTTGATCTTATTTTTTGGTTCATTTATCAGACTAAGCAAAATGGCCGCCAATTCTTGGCGCCTGTGTCATAACGACATTACCTAAAAGTTGTATCAAACCGCACGCAAGCGATAACTACACTTAACAGGTGATATTTTCTAATATCAGATTTCGCTATTTTTTTAACTTTTGAAGTACACTGCACGATTAGAAACCATAAAAAGTTTGCATATGAGCTTAAGTAATCTAAGAACGTCAGACATCTTGGTTTGACATCGTACATGATCCTGAATCAGATCATTATGATCTCAAAAGTCGATCACTCACTCATAAATATGGGAATCCATATTTATTGTAGCACTACAACATTTTTTGAGCCGTTACATAAAAAGGGAGGAGGGGAGACCCATCAATGGCGGGTGATCGGCGTCGACGTTTCCGGCTGGTGGAAGATCTGTCCGCCGTAGAAAAAATCTGAAACAAAAAATCAAAATATTTTTTTAATCTATAACTATAGCGCACAAAATTATCGGCCTACTTTTTCACAATATTATTCTGAAATTGAAAAAATTTTATCTACATTTATGATTCGTTATTCCCAAACTCGACTCATGTAACTGATCGGATTTCGATCATGATAACATATAAAATAAATAGTGTAGTAAAACAAAAGAAAATTAATTAAATACAGTGGTAACCAAATTCATTATTATCGTACAAAGCAGTTTTCCCTTAGTTTACAAAAAATGAAGGTCGTTTATAATCTTGTCATAACCGTAATGGTTATCCTGAATTCTATTGGTGAATATATTAGTATAACATTTAACAATTTCCACGTCGTATTCTGCATTTTATATTATCTAATTCAAATAAATGAATTTGTTAAATTAAAATCTATTATCACATTTAAACGTTTACTAGTCCATCAAAAGTTTCTTATTGAAACTCTTTCAAATCTTATCCTCGCCAGATTTCAACCAAATCCTGTACTTCGGAATTTTTGTCTCAAAAGTTTCATTTAAATAAATACTGATAACAAAAATATTGATTAATATACAGTTTTATGTTGACACTTTAGAACTTTTAATAATCTCTTGAACCAGTATATATTTTAAATTACATTTTACATGTCAGCATATTTGATAGACCTTTAATCAAATTCTTCGAATTACTTGACAAAAAAGCATGAACGAATTTCCGATTCTGATAGGATTATCGCTAACAATAATACACCGAAAACCCCATTAATTAAAAACAATAAAGCTATCATGATAGCTAGGGCTTGTAATAATTAGAGATTCCAAAAATAGGATTGTAACCAATTTTTTTCACAAGAACATGTTCAGGCTATTCTCTTATCTACATCTATTTTTCATTCTAATAACTTTAATTTAGTCAGAAAGTATTTATTTTATATTATCTATCACAACGCTTTTGTTGGTAAACCTATTGATAGAAGATCAAAAGAATGCAGAAAGGTCAACGCCTCTTTCTTCAAGCAAATTAAGTTCATATTTCAAATGTTTCACCAATGGTGCGCCTACTCTAGGTGATCTACGTGCCGGACCATCTTTTTCTTCTGATAGACGACATCCTCCTGCAAGTTCTCTTCCTCCTTCCAGTTTTCTTCCTGATGCTAGAATTGATTCTCTGATCAGGTCTTCTTCTCATGGAAAATCTCCTCTTCGTTCGAGATCCCGGTCTCCTCCAGCAGTGAATAGAAGAACTTCACCTAACACATTTGCTTTTTCTAACGTATGGTACTTGGCTATGGACTCAATCAACTTGGATTTATTCAGCTTTTACCGTATAAAAATCCGCAACGGCAATTTGGTTTTCGCAGATACACTTTGCCTATCGATAAACCAATTGTATTGCTCGAGGGGGTGAATAAGTATGGGGGGCCTATTCCAATTGATGAACAAATTGTGTTATCAGCAGTCGATGGTGACGTCTTCGCAATATTGGTCAGTACTGATATTCTTGTTGGAATATATAAAAGTAACCCTACAAAAGTACGGGCAAAAATCAACGTAAGAAACGGCAAGGTTACCCTATTGACCACAGTTGAAAGCGAGGAAACTCCAGTAGGCCGTAATCGCCAAATTTTGTATGGCTATAGAGTGGAGAATATAAACCACAGTCGTGGGTGAGTTACTTTGAAAAAAAATATTTATCGCTAAATCACATTTTTTAGTTAATTTTTTAGCTTAAATGACGAGAAATATACAGCTTGATTTTTTTAACTTGAAACTTTCAAATATCAAAAAAAATAGGCACCTTATGACAAAATCTTGTGTATCAGAATTTAAACACTCTGAGGAGTACATACCGTGATGTCAAAATCGATTCCCCCACACCACTCCCTGGGGGTGGGGGCAAATTCGAAACATTAAATGGTAGATAGATGGCCCTGTAATCGACGAAATTTAATTTTTCTTCATTTTATTGTTACTGAAAATGGACGCTTACGATTCTGCAATACTGGTAATTAGTTTTAAAAACAAACTACTACTTTTAGCGTAACCCATGAAAAACAATGTGGACGTAGCAGTTTTCTGTTTCCTTGGGGGTGCTTGATTAACGTGTGTCCCCTCACCTCTCACGTTTCGAGGTACACAACGGAGAAGTGTATCTTCTTGAATTTCAGCACATGCACTTGTAATTCGATCAATCATATTCTCATTTGTTGTTGGTTTTTCTTTGTACACTTTGTCTTTCACATGGCCCCACACAAAGAAATCTGGTGAAGTAAGATCTGGCGATCTTGCAGGTCAATTTATCGGACCGACTCGACCAATCCAACGACCATTGAAATCACGATCAAAAACTTCTCATGCTGCCGTTGAATAGTGTGTTGGACAACCATCATGTTGAAAGCACATGGTTTGCCCTATTGCTAAACTCAAGTCTTCAAGCAATATTAGCAGTTCATTTTCCAAAATTTCTTGATATTTTGGAACAGTTAAGCTGCCTTCGATAATCTGGGGACTGATGAGTTTCTTCCCAATTATTCCACACCATACGCTGACAGTCCATGAACGTTGGTGTTCGACTTCTCGAAGCCACTGCGGATTTTCATTACTCCAGTAGTGCATCTTGTGTCAATTAACTATTCCATGGTTCGTAAAAGACGACTCGTCAGAGAATAATACATAACGAAAAAAGTTGGGATTTTGTTGTATTTGTTCACGTGCCCACTGACAAAAAGCTACCCGATTTTGGAAATCAACGCCATGAAGTTCTTGATGTACAGAGAAATGATACGGATGAAATTTATTACGCTTCAAAATTTTCCAAACACTGCTCTCGGACATTCAGGATTCACGAGCGATTTCTCGTGTATTAACGTGAGGATTATTGGCCACTGCAGCTAATACAGCTATTTCATTAATTTTTCCAGTGACTGTTTTTGTACGGGTCTTTTTCTCAGGCTGAACACTTCTATGGGTAGTAAATTTTGTAATAGTGCCATAAAATAAAGCACGTGACACAATTATATTTGGAAAACGCTGAGCGTAGAGAACCATTTCAATTTTTTCTTGTATGGTTAGATACTCCATTGTAAAGTAGTATTCGGAATAATCTTTGATCTAAGTAAAAAGAGTTTTGTCTTATATGTATTTTTCTAATTTACAGTATTCAAGGAAAGAAAAAAGTAAACAGTTTTGTAATGTTTCGATAGCCTCCGCTGACCTCAATCTATAATAATGCCAGAGCTAAAATTTAGGTATATTCAGGAAACACTGTTAATGTAAACGTATTGTTTAATAATTACTCCTCAAGAACGGAGATACGTTTTGGCCATGTTTTTCAAAATAATAATTACCAAAGAGATCCGAAGCTCTATTGCCCTTATTTTTAACTGACTTCGAAAAGAAGAAGGTTCTACCTATGTTCGCCGCGATGTATTTTTTAATGTACGAGTTTTTATTGCACTCGTTCAACGATCCTGTAGCGATTTGAAAAATTCTTTTTTTTCGTGGTCAGTCATGTCGCAATGAAAATGGTGTATTTTTCTTGTTAATGTATTGCAGAATCGTAAGCGTACATTCTCAGTAACAGTAAAATGAAAAAAAGAAATTGAATTTCGTCGCTTACAGCGCCATCTATCGCGAAAAGAGAATTTTTTTTGTCAAATCATACGCATTTTTATCCAAAGAATCCGAACATGCAATAAAGAATAGAGGTTCTCATTTAAGATTTCGAACTTGCACCGACCCCCACCCCCAGGGAGTGGTGTGCAGAACCGATTTGAACATTAGCGTATGTACTCCTCAGAGTGATTAAATTACGATTCAAAACAATTTTTCGTAGAGTGCCTATTTTTCTAAATATTTGAAAGTTTCAAGTTAAAAAAATCACCCTGTATACTACGCTTGTTTCTATCACTACACTGCTAAAAATTTCTGTTGGAAACTTCCACTAAATGTATTGGAGGTTTAGTTCCGAAACGTAAGGTACCCGTGCAGAAATTGCCAAATGTTTGCCTTATTTCCGATTTAGGCCAGATCGGGCACACAATTTTGTGGTTGTTAAATCTGGCCCCGTCTAGACCCCGACTTAACAGCCAAGCTTGCCAGTAGATGTCGCTCCATTAATTTCGGGGACTAAAGTGGGTTGACTCCAAATCGCCCAAGTTTCAACGTAAAGTGCCAAGCGTTAAAAATATTTCCATTATTATTTGGAAAAGTGACAAAATAAGTGGGAAAAAAATACCAAAAGTGAGCACAAGACGAGTGTGTAGGTATATTATACTTCAAAATATTCCTGACTTACGTGTTGAAAATTATGAGAAGTAAATTTATTAAA
>NC_046666.1:28282-35171 GCF_010883055.1 Belonocnema kinseyi
TCACGTATTTTTAGGTGATTTGATACTGTCCACAATTAGGTTCAATAGAGAAATTGAAAGCAACTTCAATTTGGAAATTAAAAGCAAAAATATATTGCAAAACACTTAAATGGTTTATCATACACAAATGCTGGCTGTTATGTTGCGTCGTTTGACTTTTTCCGTTTGCTCGAACAAAAGTGTCTGACGTACTCCAATTTTTTCATATCGCGATCTGTTAGATAACCTGATATTTATATTTTCAAATTTCAGCTAAGAAGGTGATATCTTCGATTTTAATATTATTTTATTTAGGAATCCCTTTTAATTAAGAATAAGAAAAATAAATTAATATTTCGAGTCTGCCCCCATCTAGATAGCCTGATTTGGGCCAAATTCTGCCCGATCTAGCCCCGATCAGATCCAAATTGGAATTTCTGCACGGGTAACGCTGCAATACGCAATATTGTAGTTTCCAAATTCTGGCATTGGTATGCTATCTTACATGTCTTGGAATTTTATAATACAAGTCTAGTAGCTGGAAATCTCGACGCACCGGTTCGCGCACCAGGCAGTGTAGCACATATTCTATGAGAAGTTTTTAAGAATTTAAATTGTGCCAATTGCCAAAATAACAAACATCAGTGAGCCTACGGCCGGGTGCACCAGGTCGCGTCCCAGGTAGTCAAGCACGTATTCTACGATAACTCTTTCAGAATTTAGATGTTTCCACAGCCAAAATTACTAAAAATTATGAGCCGACGAACCGGGTGTACCATATCGAGCACCAGGTAGTTTAAAACATTTTCTACGAGAAGTTTTAAAAAATTTTAATTTTGTAAATAATGAAAACAAATCCAAATGGTGATTAGACGACCTGGGTGCACCAGGTCGCGCCTCAGGTAGCATAGTACGTATTCTACGAGAACATGTTTAAAATTTAGATTATTCCAAAAGCCAAAATTACTAAAAATTAGGGTCGACCTGGGGCGCGACCTGGTGCACCCGCGTCGTCGACTGACCATTTGGAACTGTTTTCATTATAGACAAAATTTAAATTTTTTAAAAGTTCTCGTAGAATACGTATTAAACTACCTGGTGCTCGACCCGGTGCACCCGGATCGTTGACTCACCATTTTAAGTAAATTTGGCTGTTGGTGATTTCCTTGTTGCAATTTTACCTCACGCTTGTATTGTAGAATTCTGGTAGATGTGTGGTAGAACTCCAAACATTTTGAACAGTGTAGTCATGGGTATGACACAATCACTAACGTAACTATTAGTCACTTTTTTCCCCATTTTCCTTTTTAGTCTCTCTTTTCACATGAACTCACTATAGCAGTTTTTTAAATTAAAATATTACTTTAGTCGCTTATTTTAATAAAATAAAATAAAGAACCCAAAGTGGAACGATACTCGTGGGGGCTAAAGCGCAGGATTTGGACCTACTCCGTCAGATTGTGGGTTCGATTCCCGCCTCGCACTCTGAAAGAGTTTCGGCGGCCAAGAAGAATGCGAATTCGGCGTGCAAGAAAAATGTAAACCCTTAGGGGGCACATTAGAAGCTTCCATTCAATTAACAAAGAACCCAAGATATTCTGAACATTTTGGAATTATTTTTAATTCAACTCATTCTATTGATTTTAACTCTGAATTTCTGCAACTCTTAAAAAATCCGCTTAACTCAGTAGATCTTTTTCAGATTTTCAATTTTTTTACATTTTTCCTAAAGGCTTTCAAATTCTCTTTGAATTCTCATGGATTTTATGAGATTTTTAATCACTAACACTATTGACTCTCGCTTATCTAAATTCAATGGATGTTTTTGTTATATGTTTAACCTGCTTGAATAATTTGAATATTATCTTATTTTCGTGAAAATTGCATCAAATTCTCTGAAATTCCCTTAAATTAAAAAGTTATGCATAGTTCATATCTAGTGGATATTCACAATGATATTTTTCATTTGTTTTATACATTTTTCTGTAGGAAGGATATGAATCAAGAGAAAAATGTCAGTGTTTTTCACACTATTTATAAATTATATATAACTTTTTCGCCTGGGCTTCCAAATAGAATCCAATTTTCTGAAAATTATTAATTAATTTTTTTTATGAAAATTTTTGTAATTTAAGAAGTTTTTTAAATAATATTGTTCCAAGTTTTCAGGAGTTTCACTAAGCTCCCTTGAATACTTCTCAATTCTTTTCTAATCTTTTAAACTCTTCTAAATCAATTCAATGCCTCTCAATGAAATTGATTTTGAAATTTCTCTTTAGCTATTTCTTAATTGATCCTGGAGTCTTCCAAGCTTATCTTGCAGTCTTAGATATTTTATGAAGTTCTTTTGACTTTCTTCAAGTTCTCCTTATTTTCTGCAGACACAATTGAATTTCAGATAAGTCCTGGGTTTTTTAGATTTTGAAATTGTGAACCACTCTTCGAAAGTAACGTACCCTATTAAAAACGAGGAACTCTAAGTTTTGTATTAATTTTCAATCCTCATTATTATTGTCATGGAGTGAGTATGTTTGAAAGGAACCCCTGTTCGCTACTATTGTCGGGTATGCTCCTTATAGATTCGAAGTCAAAAATTGAAATATCTTATTTAGAAAATTTCATGTGGCGGTTTTTATGTGAAAAAAGATATGAAAATTTTCCGAATTAATGTGTTCATGATTTTATTTTTACGTTGAAATCGCGAGGACACTCCGCACTTTCTTCAAACACCGATGCTTCAAAATCTTGTAGTTTTACACTATACTTTTGGTTTTTATCATAAAAGTTTTTATTTTTTACAAAATGTTGAATCAAGATCGCGATCCAATATGGCGGCCAAAAATTTACAAATGTTTGGAGCTGGATGAAATTGTCCGTACGTAGGTTTTTGGGGTCACGGAATCCGAAATTTTCATCAGATTCTCAATATCCAAGATTGCGAATCCATTATATAATAAGGGTTGAAAGTGAATTAAAAAATCAGAGTTCTTTGTCGTTAATGGGCTAAACAACATATATTTATATGATTGCTCTTGTACAGTTCTTCGTCTAGCTACATGGATCTACCTACCAGGCTTATTTCTTCTGATCGATATGGTTATGAACTTGACCATCAGCTTCAGTTTATTCGGCTTATTCCCAAAAACGAATCCAAGAATTAAGTGTGTTAACAACACTAGCTGGCAACGTCTTTGCAATATTGGACAGTAGTAATTATCTTGGTGGAATCTATACATATGATAATCGCATTTGGAATAAAAATCTGTCCGAACTAAAATATCAATTATTACAATTTTCTTCAAAAATTCGTCTTTTTTGTTGAAAATAAAAATATATATGGCCTGGAATATCAGTTACAAAAATCTAATCATAAAGAAAAATATATCACGTATCTCGTGCTTCGCACTTGAGTTTATCCCTGAAATTTTATATCATTCCCATAAATGTATATTATTATAATTCGTAACATGCATTGGTATTAAAACAGACGAAGATTCATTGTCCCGTTTAAAAAATCGACATTCTTTTTGTAAAATTTTCTTATTTAACGTTTTATTGCAACTTTTGTCGTTTTTCCATAAACTGAATTTTTTCATTTCCAATGTTTTCTTTATGATTTAAACTGTACATATACGGTCTACTGAGCAGGCTTACCGTTTTTAAAATTCTAAATTATGTATATATGTATATACATATACATTTATTTATTTTTTTGAAAATGCATTATTATATTTAAGAATACTTGAAATACTTTGAAAATGTTGCATGAAAAAATGTAACTTTTGGATCTAATAACTTCTCTGATGAGAATGTAAAAAAATGAAATTAACTTCTTCTCTCATAAACTGCCTTTCTATTGCTTTCTACTAATATATAATTTTCTGGTGAAAAATGTGTGACAAACACAATTGTCTTATCGTCTTTTTGGCCACTTGATTTTTCAAAAAAAAAAGATTTTCTTGAAATAATTGAATTTAAAAAGAAAATTTGCAACCAAATAAATGAATTTTTAACTCAAATAGGGGCATATAACAAATTTAAGTATCGAAAAAAACAAGAGCATGCCCAAGTAAATAGTTGAACTTTAAAGTAAAAAGGAAGAACTTTTCAACAACTTATTAAATTTTCTGTTAAGGGTAAGAATTTCTAATGAAAAAAAAATTTAGTTGAAAATTGCCCTCTTCTTTTAAAAATAGAATTGTTTGATTAAAAATTAAACTATTTTCTTCAAAATTCATGTTTTTGTTAGAAAATTAATCTTCTTGCTTGAAAATGGAACTTTTGGGTTGGAAATTCAACTATTATATGGTTAACAATTCACCTACTATTCGAATGTTTTAAAACTTTGGTCTAATCAAACCTGTCATTGTTTTATCAAATTCTCAATATTCTACTGACGTTTTGTACACCTCCCTAGCTGAAGCTTATTGATTATAATAAATAATAAATTTTTTAATAATTTTTTTTTAATTCAGTTATCACTTTCATAAGTCTCTCTTTATGAAAACTAGTTCAGTAATTTAAATATTTCACTCAAATATTTTGTATAGCATAACACAGTTAAACATTAAGTATTTATATTCTCGTGCTTGTTGAACGGAGAGATACTTTTTACCAAGAACTTGAACATTCTTCCCTACTGTTTTAATTTTTTTATTCTCAGGCGAAATGACCTGGACCGTTTGAGGCTATCTGCAGGTCCGATTTGATTAATTTAGTCTCAGAGGTAATCAGATATTTGAATCCTTTCCGAGGTCCTTTAAAGCAGCGATTCCCAAACTTTTTTTGCAGTTTTCAGGGAGGGGCAGGGCCACCACCCTACCATTTTTTCCCCTCTACTAGAACCCAAGGGGGATACTTGACTGTCGGTCATGTGGGAGGTTGCATGCTTCAGGCGAGAGAATTAGAACCGGTTGAGAACAATTAAAATGTGTTAAAATGTTAATAACTTAAATTTTAATTAGTTGAATCAATTTCCTAATATGATTTTAAGCAAATGAAAAGAAAGTTGATGAAAATCGGTTAATCTCTTCAATGCCAGTTGACAGTTCTTGTAATTTGGCGTGTTATTAACGATATGCTTAATTACTCGAAATGTTAACCGATTTTCATCAACTTTTTTTTTATTTTCTTAAAATTACATCAGGAAAATAATTCAGATAATTATAATTGAATTGATCCATGTCTTTAGGATTTTTGTTTATGAAATAGCCTTAAATCTCATGACAATGAAAGGTCCTCATAGCGGGGAGGGGGGCTGCCGAGGAGCTAGACCCGGAGTGGCTTCCCCCCTAGGGGGCTGCCCGGCCCGGGGTGGCTTCCCCCGACCGCGGTCGGGCCGCCGACCGTCGGCACTAGCTTGGGAATCGCTGCTTTAGAGAGCGATGCGACAGTCATATAACGGTTCTTTAGTATTCTTCACGTACCGAGCGGGCAGTTATTTACAGCAGCGATTCCCAAACGAGTGCCGCCGGCCGATGAGGCTGCCGCCGGCAGGGGGATGCCACCCCGGGCCCAGCCACTCGGCAGCCCCTCCCCCCCTGCTATGAGGACCCTTTCATTGTTATGAGATTTAAGGCTGTTTCAATAACTAAAATCCTAAATATATGGCTCAATTCAATTCTAATTATCTGAATCATTTTCCTGATGTAATTTTAAGCAAATGAAAAAGAAAGTTGATGAGAATCGGTTAACATTTCGAGTAATTAAGCATATCGTTAATAACACGCCAAATTATAAGAACTGTCAACTGGCATTGAAGATGTTAACCGATTTTCCTCGACTTTCTCTCCATTTGCTTAAAATTAGATTAGGAAATTGATTCAACTAATTAAAATTTAATTTATTAAAATATTAACACGTTTTAATTTTTCTCAACCGGTTCTAATTCTCTCGCGTGAAGCATGGTGTGTCAAGCAGTGAAGCAGTCAAGTGTCCCCCCTTGGCGGCAGGGTATTGTGAACAAATGTGAGGGTGGCGGCCCTGCCGCTCCCCAGAAACTGCATAAAAAGTTTGGGAATCGCTGGTCTACGAAAGTCGAGGAAAGCAGCCCTCTGCTCGCAGCGGGGAGCCTGCCTCGGAGCCTGTCTAGCTGCCCGGCTCAGGGTGGCTTCCCCCTGCAAAAAAAAGTGAAGAAAAACTTAAAGAGAGTCGGGTTAGCGAGGGCCAACTACTGTAAATAACTCTGCCCGCCCGGTACGTGACGAATACAAAAGAACCGTTATGTGACCGTCGCACCACTCTTAGAAGGACCTTGAAAAGGACCCAAATCTCTCTGACTATCTCTGAGACTAAATCATTCAAATGAAAGCTGCGGATACTCTCAAACCGGCCAGACTTTTTCTCTTGAGAATACTCTGAGATTTCTATCGGTAGGGTACTATTTATTCTATGAATTATAATTATTATTCTTTGATTATCAAGGTGGCATAGTTATAGATATTTTTTTGTGAGAAATTAGGCATTCTCATATGGTGAATACAGCAAAATTGCTTCAACGTTGCAATAAATATTGAAATATTGAAAGGGAGGATATAAAGGGAGGAGCGATAATATCATTTCCTGACAAACTTTAGACGGTGAGATCTGAAAAATAACGCAAGATTAGTTTAAGATCTGCAATTTTATTTTAGGACATGATTGTAATACATTTTTCAAACGTATAATGAAATCTCTAAATATAAATGATACAATTCTGACTTTTGAAGTTCTTTAGTAAGATTTCTCATTAGATGGATTGAAAGGAGTCAGAAAAATAGTGGAATCTATTCAGACTTATAAGAAATTATCCTAACTAGTGTATTGTATTAATTAAATAGTATTTAAACAAACGAGTGTCAGACTTACTTTATACATATATATATATATATATATATATATATGTATGTGTGTGTGTGTGTGTGTGTGTGTG
>NC_046666.1:35271-40909 GCF_010883055.1 Belonocnema kinseyi
CGACAGCAGACTTAAAAGTGTCAATATCAAAATAGGTGAATTAAAAATGAGTGAATTAAAACTGACAGCCAAGGTACTTGTATTCCCTTGGTCGTTCCATCAATTTCGACTCAATAATGATCAGAGTTCTTTGCATTGAGCACTTAAATGACCAGGTAGAGCCAAAATCCCGGTTTTGCTTGCTTTTGTTGGCAATGACAATGCTCTCGCAAAATTTCTGATGTCACCAACACAGAGATAGCTAAAAATGTGGTCAACAACTAAAATCGGCAAATTCAACTCTGAGTACTCGTTAAGAAATTTAACAATCGTATTCTTAAAATAAAAAACATTTTTGACCCTTCCGATGCGTTTTTCTAACATGAAGGCATAATGTGGATATTCAGACACAAGGTTAAGCGACTCTAGATTATCTATTATTTGGTTAATCACCGTACAATTCGTTAACTCTATCAAGTCTTTGGTCAGAAAATCAGACAAGGAGATATTCTTAAGGAATTTGACGCTCTTCATTCGCGAAACTTCAAGTTTGCAATCTTGATAAAATGTGTCAACGAATGGCCTTATGCTTAGCCGAATATGATCCGACTTCATCTTAATTTCATTTACAGCCATAAATGCAATCAAGAGCTCTGTACTGAGTGTTACACCTACTGTACAATCGAGTACAGATTGAAGTGGCCAATTTCCTTGGCTATTCTTACGTTTTAAGTTGTCACTCAACTCCAACAAGCACAGGACGACTTCTGGAAGTTTTGAAGAGTACCCTGAAAAATGTCAGTAAAACGTTACGAATGAAACTAACCAAACCTGAATGAATGGAAATTTTTAAATAAAATACATCAAGAGCACACCTTCAAGCCAATCAACATAGATCATTGCGCCGTTGTCTACTAGAAATTCTATCAGAGGCACTGCGTCCCCTGGAGCATTTTTATCAGTAGCGCCATGGAGAGGCGGCTGCCCCACTAAGTTTTCATAATTAATGTTGATGTTCATGCGTATCAGAAGATCAATGATCTCAAGATTGCCGCCAATTACAGCATGGTGAAGCATAGTACAACCTTTGTCATCTAATCTGTAGAAATTGGCTTCGTACTTTGCAAGAAGTTGCACTACATCCATTCGACCTGCCTGACATGCTCGCTCAAGAGGAGTCGATCCCGAGTAGTCTCTGCCATAATCTTCCACTTCAGTCTTGCCGCCCCTTTCCAACAAGAACTTCATCATGTCTACATCAAATATAACCTTTAGATTGTATTCGCTCCTACTCGTAAACATAATTACAGGGGCCAGTGTGTTGAGTTTAGTGCAGCCACAAACAATGTTGAGAACGGATGAGTTCCTCTGCGTTAACAGTGTCATTTCGTTCACAAATTCCGCAAGCAGATCAGCTCCTGCATTGAAAAGACTCTGGACGATTTCTCTGTTACCCACAGCAACAGCATAATGAAGGGCTGTGAATTTATGGTAATGAGTTATAGCATTAACATTAACTCCACGCTGTAAAAAATAATTTACAAGCTCTGAGTTATTTGCTGCAACTGCCCGGTGAAGAGATGTTTGATCATTGTAACCGGTCACATGCACATTTGCACCATGATTAAGAAGAAGATTCACCTCCGACACACTTTTAAAACAAATAGCGTTATGAAGCATGGGGTTATCAGTTGGACCCAAAGCATCAATATCATAATACTTGTCTGTTTCGAGAACCAACTTGAAGGTTCCTGTATCTCCGTGCTTTAGAGCGAATAGGAGCAGAAGTGAGAACTTGGAATTGGGAAACGTCAGATCGGTATCTGTAGTCAATAAGAACTTGACAATTCGTTGGCACTTCTGGACATCATCGGCTGCTTCAAGGTCGGCTTGATCCTCATACTGGAAATATAATTTTTCTACAACAAGCTCAACCGTGTCGATAGGACTCCAAATTAGAGCTGCTTGTAGAAAATTGAGACCATCTTCACGCCTGATCCTGATGTCAGCTCCGTTGCTCAGTAAAAATTTGAACATTTCTGCATTGTCACACATTGTGGATTCAAATAACGGAGTTTTGTCATAGAAGTCTCGTGAATTAATGTTAATTTCATGCTGAAAAATCAAAAATTTCGCTGCTTCTACGCATCCGAATCTAGCGCTCAGGTGAAGGAGTGTCTTATTATTCCGGGATTTAATGCTTTTAACTGTGTCCGTGTCCTTATTCAGGGCCTGCCTGAGACGATCGTGGTTATTGGTCCGGAGACTTTCCTCGATCGCTTCGTATTCATAAAAGTCTTCATATTCGTCGCAAAAATGCAGGGAATCTGATTCACTGACAGATGACATTTTGATGTCGAAACAACTTTGTAGTCGTCACTATTTTTTTAAATTTTTTCGTGAATATCGAATTATTAACAGATTGCCTAACCTGTACTGATGCGTCCGTTGTACTCAGTGTCTGTAACCGAAAAACATTTCTTTCGCATTATTAGCAGTTTCGAGTTTTATTGATAAAAGTTATAACACTAAGATTCTTTGTATTACGTTTGTAAAAAAAATTAATTGTGCAGAGAATTAACAATTTTATATCATATTTAAAATTTTCTGTTGCTGAATAGAAAATGTATTTATTTTTCTTAAGCGTTTCTTTTGAATATTATTTCAGATGTGTAAAAATCATCGAAAAGAATTCGTCGTCGAATTGGAAAAAAAAAACAAAATAGTATGAAAACAATTTTTATACCACTCTAACCTCAAAATCTCAACTTTGACATGATTTTTTCGCCTTTCGTGGTATAAAATAACCTAATCCCTTTTAAAGCCAATCGCAGCTGTCAGACGTAACCTCCAATAAATTAAAAACACAATTTTCGTTACAAAAGCTTTAGAACACGCTCACACGCTCCAAATGCATGGAATTTGCAAAATCTAGTAAGATTGCATATACAAGAATTCATCTCTTTATCGTGAAATGTTCGCTTTGTTTAAATATTAACAATTACAAAAATATAAAATCATGATAAAAAAATTCAAAAAATTATTTTTTACCAGAGCCTTCCGTGTGGAAATTAATCCTGACATTGTAAAATGACCGATGCTGTATTTTAAAAAGCTTTTAACCTCATTATTATTCGAAAAACAGTATATAAAAGTAGCGAAATTTTATAAATTAAAAAGGATTACAATTTTTTATTTCTAGGTTGTTTTCTGGTATTCCGAAAAATATTGTCAGCGCTATAGGTAGAGAAAGGGATTCAATTTAAGAGATAATTTCAACTGCTGTTGAGATTCAAAACAGGCAGACAAAAATGGATCCAGAAGTATTCAACATTTCTTGCGTTACCACTGGATGAATAAAATTTTCTAATACTCTTTAATGCAAGCCTTCTTACCGAGAATACCTTGTATTTTTTTTAATTTCAAACAAGTGTGATAATCCTACGTTAAAAAGTGACTTAAAAGCCTAATGCACCCAAAATGGAGATTGAAATTTGTATGAAAGAGCAAGGGTCATATATATGGCCTTGAGGGGGTCCAAACGTTTTTTTTTTTTTTTTTTTTTTTTTTAATATTTCTGTTGAACTTTAGGTGGATGATAAGAGGAACAATGCATAACTCTTTTTCCCCAGAAGTTTTTGAATTAAAAAAAATGGTTTTCGACCACCCCTAATGTTTATGTTATTTTGATAATTTTATAAATTGAAGAAAATTATTCTTCATTTTTTTCCTAAACACAGAAAGTTCCTATACAAGAATACAATAAAACTTTTATCATGGAATGTTCATAATCAAATTAATATTTACGAAAATTGAGAAGTAACAACTCCTTTGTATCAAAGCAATGTTGTTGGGCCATATAAAATACCAAAAGACATAAAGACCGAATGTTAACCTAAAAAAAACAAGAATTTCCGCTTGCCCTACCTTCAAAAATGAATCAAATTTACTTATTTTTTCATAAAAGGAACACTCTTGGCGGTTATCGTATTTACATAAAACAAAATTGTCACCACATGCTTGCTAACATGCAATTGTAACTATAATCCCTTTTTCGTAATTCGGATAGATTCTTTACAAATGACAGACCATCTATTTTTGTTATTAATGTCAAATCTTTGATTGTAAAAGCGGCTCATCATTTAAATTCAATCAGCTAGTTTTTCAGTTCTGTACAGTAATGGGAGAAAGCGGATATCTCTGGCCTGCGTCGTAGTGATTTTCTATATTTTTTGGTAGCCACGTGGTTTGAAATAATCTAAAAAAACACACGAATCATTATTGCACATGTCAGAAATAGCCACGTGCTCCCATCACTGGTTATGTTCATGTAGCGATTGTTGAAGAGTTTGAGTACGATTTCTTCGTACTTCTACAATCTATTTCTATAAAAACAATGCAAACCCAGTGTAAAATATATCAAATTCAAATACCTTCTGTACAAAATGAAGTGCCGAAGTTAGGCTTTCTGTTTTGTTTTTACAAAACAACCCTCTCTCTCGCATTGGAACCTTCTATTGCTTTCTCACAAATAATAATCAAATGATGCCTGAAAGGGAAGTCAGATCCAGTCAACAGCAAACAGATCCTGGAATGTTCTGATAATCATGCGTTGCTGTATCTGCATGAAGAAGACTATGAAGACTGTGAGTTCTGACCGTTTTATAAATTAGCCAACTGTCCAGTCATTTACAACGAGGAAGAAAGGTTCCTAGACGTTCTGAAAGCTGATTGGCTAAGTCACAATTCAGATCGTACGGAGGGGGCAGGGTCGCTGCTATTTCTTTATGTGCCCGGTGCATTGTCTAGATTAAAAATATTGTTTAATATCCCTTGATAATTAATCAGCAATTTAATATTTTCAGGATTATGCTTGCTAAATCACCAAAGTGATTATTAGCACATAAAAAAAATCAGAGCTTGAAGAAGTAAATAGTAGTAGCTATACATTTTGGACTTTGTCGATTTTGGATGAGGCCTCGGAAAGAAGGCTTTATTCAAAGGTTTTAAAGAATTTAAATATCGCGGATATTAATTAAAAAATTAGGAATGATATTTGGCAACTGCCATGCTAACTAAGCAAATCCGAAACCCACATACCTTAATTAATGCTTGAAAAATTAATTTTCTCTAAAAATTATCATGAACCCGAATTTTAAAAAATAAATAAATGACGTGATACGTGCGTCTTGGATCAATATTTGAAAATATATGTATGCCCGCACTTAATCGATGCCCCTAAGCAAAGATATTATAAACATAGATGCGGTGCGGGCTAAGTTGCCCGCCATAAATATAGACAGCGCGTCCGGCAAAAAAAGTCGCTTCCCCTCTACCTACCGCTTCCCCATAGAAAGCACCCATCGGTATAGTTTGCCAAGAACCACTTGGAGCGCTGTAAGCAACTCTCGGCACACCTTCGAGGCGCACTAATGGTAAACTTAACTTGGACAAGAACCATTTGGATTGAAAGTAAATTGCCAATTAAAACATTTTTACATTTATAACTTTGCAACACTTGGTTTTTTTATAAATAGCACAAATATAAGTCGATGAATAATTTATATTACGGTTTCATATATTTTCCACTAATTCTAAAATTATTAATTATAATCTTCATTCTATATATTGTCTATATATAGTTCTTTAATATTATTTA
>NC_046666.1:41009-42402 GCF_010883055.1 Belonocnema kinseyi
CAAAATATATTTCTGGATAATATATTTTGGTTGAAAATGTATATAGTATTTTTTAAATCACAAAAGTTCTTCTGAAAAATCGAAATGTTAATTAAAAAACACTTGTTTTTATATGTTAATTTGTCGGTGAAATTTTTTGTATAATTTTAATTTTAAATTCAAACAATAATTTTTAACACTTTAAATATTAAATAAAAATGTATTTGATTACAATCTTTTATTATCGTAGTTTTAATAAATAATTAATATTGATTAAGAAATAATTTTATTTGGGGAGTCTTATTATTTGGGAATTTTCAAATCCGTTAATATTATAAACTGTTCAGGAATTTTATTAGTTTTGGAATTGTATTTTTTGGGACAGAGAGTTTTACCGAGTAGGGAATTTTATTTTTCGGGATATTTCAGTCGTCCCGATAGAATTACAGAAAATTTGCTCGAATTATAATTTCGGCGATCGATCTTGTTGATTTTTCCTACACTATTATTAAAAAGATATGTGTATGGAAATTGTTGATATCACAGAGTTAAAGATAATCTCAATTAAAAATTTAAAAATTCGCTGTACATCAAATTTTTATTCTTGGGTCTTGGTAATTTTTTTCTAATCCATTTCAGTGACTGGTAAACATGGGTGATTTTCTCTTAGAAAATTAGTGATTAAAATTTGAAAAAATTGGGTAGGCTTTTTTGACATCTAGGTATGTAAAAAAGGTAAACTGCAGAAAATTTAAAACTAATTTAAGAACTATTTATACTCTTTTAAGATACCAATACAATTTACATAACACTAATTGTAAAATTTGCAAATTTTTAGGTCTTCAGTTTAGGAACTTGAATTTTAACGTTAAAATTGCTTCATTTTCAGAATACAGCTTTATTGTTTGAATTTTCAGAATTTTTCGAGATTTTTCGAAATTGTTAAAAGGCGAAAAAGTTTGAATTTAAAATTTAAAAATGCGAAAATACACCATTTTCTATGTTCATTTGCAAACCAGCCAGTCATTTTCTTTCGCTTCTTTTGAAAGTCGATCCTTTGCTTTCAGTTTTCTTTTTAAACTATACCTTCAATTCAACGCATTTCAAATTAAATTTTTGCAGCTGCATTTAGATTGAATTATACAAAGGTTTTTTGTTTTATATATAAATTAATTAAAACATTTTATTGGGTTTTCACGACTGTAATTTATAACTCTAAAATGGAATAATTGTAGCTCAAACATGAAAAAGTATGGACAAATTTCATATTTAAAGAGATTCTATCACATATATTGAACTATTAAAACCTCTTACCTTTTTTAAGGTTTTTAAAACTCTTTTAAAAACTTTTTTTTAACAATTTTGGTTGTGATTTCTTAATAAAAGAATAAGTGCTATTTAGTCTCCAGAACAG
>NC_046666.1:42502-53704 GCF_010883055.1 Belonocnema kinseyi
TGAAAGAGGGAGCTCTTCTTAATATTTTGACACCAAAATCATGTCGATACACCTTCCCGACTGCGAGTAAAGCCACCCACGCTTTAACTTGACAGACTGTATATAATTCCCCACTCCGACGCCCCGTACCGCATCTACGTTTATAATATCTTTGCCCTAAGTCGTCCAATGTCCGAAAGACGCCTTGAAGACATGGACGTCCTCGGGAAATCTTTCGCACTGACATTTTACTGGGCGGGTACGAAGGGGGTTAGTTTCGTCATTGAACTTGATTCATGACGGATGTAAACCATTTTTTTAAATGTAGATTTGAGTCTCCACAACCCGAATAAATATGTGTGCCATGAAAATTCTTGAACCCAGTATCATGTTTGCTGGGTTTTATCACACACGTCGCATAGTGGAAAAAGATACTTTTTTGGTTCAAAATAACGTACAGCCTAAAAATATTGGCCGATTTGGACGAAAAAAAGTGCCGCAAGGAATGCATGCAAAAATGTATTTCGGTGGATTTGGTTAAAACTTGGTAATTTTCCATAAATAAATATCCATTAAAAAAACAGATCGAGCACCAGAGAGTTCAATACGTATTCTAAAAGAGCATTTAAATTTTGTGAATTCCGAAAACAATTCCAAATGCTGAGGCGACGACCCGGGTGCACCGGGCCGCACACCAGATAGTTTAGCACGTATTCTAGGAGAACTTTGTAAGAATTCATATTCCGCCAACTCCCAAAATAACTACCAATGATTAGTCGGTGATCCGAGTGCACCGAATCGAGCATCAGATAGCTTAAAACGTGTTCTACAAGAACTTTTTCAAAACTCAAATTGTTCCAATAGCCAAAATAACTAAAAATTGTGAGTCGATGATCCGGGTGCAAGAGATCGAGCACCAAGTAGTTTAAGACGTATTTAACAGGAATGACTTAAAAACTAAAATTCTTTGCATGACGAAAACAATTTGAAATAGTGAGTCTATGACCCAGGTGCACGGGGTTACGCACTACGTAGTTTAGCGCGTATTTTACGAGAACTTTTTGAGAATTTAAATTGTGCCAACTGCCAAAATAACTACCAACGACAAGCCGACGAACCGGGTGAACCGAATTGCGCACCAGGTTGCTTAGCACGTATTCTACAAGACCTTTTTGAAAATTTAAATTGTTCAGACAGCCAAATTAACTAAAAATTGTGAGTAGACGATCCGGGTGCAATGAATCGAGCACCAGGTAGTTTAATACGTATTCTACGAAAACTTTTTACATAGTTAAATTTTGTCAATAAGGAAAACAATTACAAATGGTGATTCGAACACTCGGGTGCACCAGGTCGCGCCCTACGTAGCTTAGCACGTATTTTACAAAAACTTTTTAAGAATTTAAATTGTGCTAACTGTCAAAATAACTACCAATGGTAAGTCGACAATCCGGGTGAACAGGATCGCACACCAGGTAGCTTAGCACGTATTCTACAAGAAATTTTTCAAAATTTAAATTGTTTCAACAGACAAAATGACTAAAAATTTTGAGTCGCTGATCCGGGTGCAACGGATCGAACACCAGGTAATTTAATACGTATTCAATAGGAATTAGTTTAAAACTCAAATTCTGTGCATAACGAAAACAATTCCAAATGGTGAGTCGAGGACCCGGGTGCACCGGGTCACGCATTAAGTTCCTTAGCACGTATTTCACGAGAACTTCTTCAAAATTCAAATTGTTCCAACAGCCAAAATGCCAAAAAATTTAAGTAGACAATCCGGGTGCAGTGGATTGAGCACCAGGTAGTGTAATGCGTATTCTACGAGAATTTCTTTAAATATAAAATTTTGTGATTAACGAAAACAATACCAAATGCTGAGTCGACGACCCGGGTGCACCGGGTCGTGCACCAATTAGGTTAGCATGTATTCTACGAAAGAAATTTCAGAATTTAAATTGTTCCAACAACCAAAGTAACTTCTAATTGTAAGCCGAAAATCCGTATAAGCCTGATCACACACCAGGTATAGCACATTAAATTTTCTATTAGAAACTCACTGAGTAATCGCAATACTTTTTATATTTTTTAACTTTTTAGGGTTGCAAAAAAAACTATTGCGATTATTCCGTGACCATCTATAGAAAATTTTAACGTAGAATCCGAATTTCAACAATTTATAAGTTGAGTTTGCTGTTTTTTTTTTTAAGGAACCGAATGGGGATCCAATGTGGTCTTTACGGGTACTTTGTAGAGGCTCCATTCGGTTCCTTCGGTCCGCCAGGGTTTACATCGTCACAACAGTCAAAATAACTACCAGATGGTATAAATACCAGAAATAAACACCAAATAACTACGTAAATGAAATTTTGAATGACCTGGTGCACGATCTGGTGCACCCGGGTTGTTGAATCACCATTTGACATTTGTTTAGCTATTGGAAGAATTAAAAATTTTATATTCTCGTAGAGAACGTGCTAAAGTAACTGAGGCGCAATCTGGTACATCTCAATCATCGACTTAATAATTGAAATTGTTTTGTTTATTGGCCAAATTTAAATTTCAAGGGTCGTCGACTCACGATTGGTATTCATTTTAAGAGACGACACAATTTAAAGGATGGTTCCAGTTGGACCTGAGGGCAACCTTGCGGTTTTGAGACTGAAACAACAGTTCCTAATTTGGCCGACAGTCTTAAAGGTAATCCCTAAAGTGGCGGTCCAATTACTTTAGTAAGCCTTTTTTACCCCCATCTTATTCGGCCCTGTGAACTTGTGTAATATTTTATGGATATATACATATTATTGGTATTCAATTACTACAAAGGCAAAATGGGTGAAAAAAAAATAAAACAGGTTTCAGGGTGTAAACCAAACGAAAATTGGTGAAAATTTTTTTAGCTTCATTTTTTTTTAAAGAAATCAGCAGATCCAGCAGAACGCGAGTCCACGTTAATAAGTGGTCCAAAAATGCATTGGAAGTTTTTGTCTCGAATTTTCACACATTACGCTCCCAAATTTGTTCGAATCCACAAAAAGATACATATATGCATTTCTTTCAAATTATTTTATGTTAGATGTTTATATAAATTGTTTAGACCAATTTTTATTATTTATAACTATCATCGCCTATAATAATGCTAGATAGCTGTGTTTTTTCTTAAATTTTTTAATTTACGTGATTTTTTCACTTTGTGAGATAATAATTAATGCATATACAAGCAAAAATATTTGCTTAAACAGTTTATTACTGTTTGTAATTATTTTCTGTTAGTTAATTCCTAAGAAGTTATTGTTTTTTCTGAAAATGTTTACTTTTCTTTGGTTTTGCAGTTATTAACGAGAAATAAATAAGCAATAGAGAGAATCATTTTCTTTTTTTGAAGTGTTCTTCAAATTTTATATATGGATCATATTGGAACTGTGAGTTTCTTTATAGTAATTACTGAGTTCTAAAAAATCAATGAAAAGTTCAATATTTCAGAATAAACCCGCAACTTTCTAAAATTAGTCCAAGAGAATATACCTCTATGAGTCCTAATAAATTATTTAAACAATTATGCTTGTTTACTTGCAATATTTCTTATTTCACTCAGTAAAAAATAAACAGAAAATTAACAATCTAAAAAAATGGCAAGTATCTAGTAATCATATAGGAGAAGAAAGATAAAGACAAAATTATTTTGCTTAGACAATTATGTATTCTAAGTTGCATTAATTATGACCTAGCTGCAGGCTAGTGTATGTATGTATGAAATGTATATTTAAAAAAAAATCGTTTTTATATACGTGAGCAATCTCAATTGTTGCACCACTTGTTTTGCTGTCATTAGGTGTGAAGGTGTCTTAAATAAAAATACAATAATTATTGATTGCAGCTATATTTCATCAATGAGTGAAGTCATCTGATGAAGGAATCTGAAAGAGGTAAAGGTAGGGAAAGGGCTAAGGGTTTTAAAATGATTGATTCACAAAAAGCTGATTCTTAAAAATCAAATATTATTCAGGGCGTTGAAAGCAACACCATACCTCAAAATTTAATTTCTTATTTTGTTTCAAAAAAACTTTCATCACATCTTTTGCTAGATAATGAAGTCCTATTCCTATATTGCGTATTTTAATCGTTTTTGCGTTGAAAGCTTTGTAATGCTCCTTATTAAAAAACGCGTCCATATTTCCTACTCAGTAAATATGATTCACTAACCTTTCACTGATATATAGTGATGTCTAGTGTCATAAATAATCATTGGTCGGTCATTTAAAAATATCCATTCATCAGATTACTAATTTTCAATTGTTTAAACAATTTACATTTGCTTAAAAAGTTTTTCCAGGTAATTCGTAAAATTAACGCATTTTCTAGCATCATGAGTTCTTTATTCAATGATAGCAATACAATAATTTTATAATCATTTAAATAATTTAGTTTAAATATTTCATTTTTTGCAATTTTTAAAAAGATTGTAATGTTTGTAGGTACTACTTAGTTTTTTAAGAATACTCTGAACTTCTTAAAGAAATTAAAATTGCTTGCAAATTTAATTCATCGTATTTGAGTAAATATGATTTCTTTTGACAGAAAGAATCAGATTCGCTTTTTCTAAATTTTTCACAGATTTAATTGGTACAAAGTATTTATTTATTCTGCATTATATGCGCAAAACAAATTCCTTTTTTTAATATTACAATCTGGCGAAAATTTGTCGAGATAAAACAGTTTCACCGGCTGGTTTTAAGTTAGGTGAAAAAGAGGTGAAAACAATTTAATATACTATTAAATATGAAAAGCTGTAAATTTTATATTAAATTTAATATATATTAATATAATTTAATACATACTAATAACTTTCATTTCCAACCCGCCCCCACTCTCCCCGCAGCGCGCCAAATATGACCCAAAAATAAACAAACTACATTTTTACGTATCATTGTTAGTTTTTAGCAATTTCCGTCGTCTTGTTTTATACAAATAATTACTAATGGGCAATTTGCATATTTGCCATAACTTTGAAGCAATTTTCAATTGTTTGAATAAATTTAAAAGAAAAGTTGTAAGAATTGTTGGTGTAAGTTGTTGGCTTTAGGGTCAGATGAATTGAAAATAATTAAGTTGTTTCAAACGTTTCGGCACACAATTGTGGCCCCCTCGTCAATGAGTTTTATTAAATCTTTTAAGAATTTGTACCAAATTTGTGGCATAATGAAAAGAAAAGCAAGAATGTAACGTCAATGTTCACTACTCAGTTTTTAGTAAACATTGATGATACATTCCTGCTTTTCTCTTCTGAGGAGGGAAAAAACGCGCCATTATACCACAAATTTAAAATATTTAAACAATTATATATTCCCCAAAAATGTAAAAATAATCGTATTTTCTTATTGAAATGCAATATTTTGTCATTGTTTAGAGTAGTAAGTTTTTCTACAAACATTATGTAATTATTTAAATAAATAACTATTGTTTATTTTCAAAAAAAATATTGAGCCCGAGATGTTCGCTTTTTTTTAATTGGTATCCTATGCTTCTTTTTCTTGAATAATTAAATAATTTTGATACATTTCTTCTAATGTTTAACTAATTTCTATTTTTTTAAACAATTTTTGTTTACTCAAGCAAATAGGGATTTTTTAAAAATTGGAAAATGATTTTTTAAAAATTGGAATAAATGTATCAAAATTTTGTAATTATTCAACAAAAAGTAGCATAGGATACCAATATGAGAAAAATTGGACATCTCCGAATCAATTTTTAGAAATTTTGTAAATAAGCAATAATTAATTGTTTAAATAATTACATAATGTTTTCAAGCAAATGTAACACTTCAAACAATGATCAACTATTACATTTCAATAAGAAAATACGAGTATTCTTACATTTCCGGGGAATAAATAATTGTTTAAGTAAGTTACATTTATTTAAACAATTAAATATTATTCAGAAAGTTATGGGAAATATTAAAATTGTCCATTAGTAATTATTTGTATAAAAAAGACGACAGTATTTGCGCAAAATTAACAATAATACGTAAAAATGTAGTTTTTTGATTTTTGGGTTATACTTGAGGCGCTGCAGGGAGGATGGAGGTGAGTTGGCAATGAAAGCTTTTAGTATTGCTTTATTTCGTAGGCGCTCCTCTGAAATCTCTAATCCAACTTGGCTCGTTTTGATGAAACCCTGAAACATGAGTTCAATTTTTCGAAAATTCAAAATTTCCCTATGTTAATTAAATGGGATTTTGAAGAGTTGGTATTCCAATATTCCTAATAATAACCATCGTCAATAATATTAGTACAATCATAGAACGATGTAACATTTCTCCATTATATTATGATATGTACACTCTAGAGCTCTGTTATTGGTCATTTGACTATTGGGCTTATGTTTTTCCAAAATAAATAAATAAATAAATAAATAAATATTTGAATTTCGAAGAAACAAAAAATTAAGGATTTTTTTTCGCCGAAAATGGAAACTTTGGGGGGATGTCTTGCTCTGTAGCTCGAACATCGTACTTTGGACCAGCCTAATGTGCCTAATCGCTGAAGACATCCTCGTCATCTGTTTCCTCAGCGTTTGGATATCTCCCTTCGTATTCAGTGGTACGCTGGACTTTTCTGCAACAAAAAATAGAATATTTTAATATTATTTTTCTTTATTTTTCTAACTCTAAATAGTTTTATTGAAGTTTTTCAATTACTCGTTTGCACGCTTTCTACGCTTCTTCGCGTACTTCAACCACTCTATACCGTGAGGCTGGATATCTGTATCCCGCACATTAGCTCCGTGTTGGTGCCTCACTATACCTAAAAAAAGGCGAAAAAATTAAATTTTAATCGAATGAACTGATTCAAATTTCCGAACTCGTTTTTAGCGCTTCATTCGAATCTTTCATCCGTTTCTTTCCACCAGCTGTTAATTAAAATATATTTGGAGCTCCTTTTTTTAAATGAAATTTTGCTTATCTTTGATGCAAGATGTGCTATATGATTTTGTTTATAATATGTAGGAAATGACCCCTAGCGATTTTGACATTGAATTCGAAGATCATCTCGAACTATTGACAGCTTTCATGCTTCCTAACATATGAATAAATATGAATAAAAATATGGTTTTACTGAAAACGTAATAATAATAAAAAATACCTTTTTTTAATCAAGGCATAAATGACTTTCTTCGCTTTTTAAACGCTTAAGAATAAAAAACAAAATAAATAAATTGTAAAAAGAAAACACATTCTTGCCTCTTTCTCAAAACAGATAGGACATCAACGAGAAGTGGAAAGAATGTGAGAAATGGCTAAAGTTGAAGGTTGAAGCTTAAACTTTGGCTTTTAAGACAAGGAAAATCAAACATCACTGTACAGTTCTTGGGAACTTTCATAGAGTAAGGGTCACAGTTTCAGGTTCAAGGTTTAAATCGAGCAATTTCTCAAAATTCTTCCATTTATTGTTGGTGTTCTATTTCACTTTGGAAAAGAGGCAAGAATGTGTTTTCTTTTTACATTGTACAATGTTCTAATTTTCACCATTTTTAAACAGTGAATGCTGGAATCAATTTGTTTTTTCATTTTTCTTCTGAATTCAAAAATTAAAGCAAGTCCATTATTGTTTTTTTTTTTTTTAATGGGAATTACTTTTTTCTCCTTAATATCACAGTTTCATCAAAACCTTATATTTTTGTATTTTTCCTTGTAAATCCTCGCGTGAAAAGAGTTTGCATGGCTCAAGCATGGCAAGACACTTGGAAATGTCTGGCTAAAGCATGGGTCACGGCTGAATGGCAGCATGGCGGAAGCCTTGCTCCTGTCCGTTTCCCATGCTCAGGACGCGCTAATCACAAATAAGTGTCAGACAAATTGAGCTTGCATTAAAAATGAAAATCTTAGGTTTGCCAATAGCCGACACGTCTCTAAATGGTAAGTTCACTACCTGGATGCACTGTGTCGCACACCAAGTAGTTTAGCACGTATTCTACGAGAACTTTTTTTAAATTTATATTTTTTGAATGATTTAAACAATTCCAAATGGTGAGTCGATGACCCGGGTGCACCAGGTCGAGCACCAGGTAGTTAATTAAGTATTCTACAAGAACTTTTTATGAATTTATATTTTTTGAATGATTAAAACAATTATAAATGGTGAGTCGACGACCCGGGTGCACCAGGTCGCACCTGAGGTAGCTTAGTACGTATTCCAGGAGAACTTTTTCAAAATTTAGATTGTTCCCACAGCCAAAATTACTAGAAATTTTGAGCCGACCATCCGGGTGCACCAGGTCGAGCACCAGGTAGTTAATTACGTATTCTAGGAGAACTTAAAAAATTTAAAGTTTGTGAATAATGAAAACAAATTCGAATGGTTAATCGTTGACCCGGGTGCACCAGGTTGCACCTCAGGTCGACTCTAATTTTTATTACTTTTTGCTGTTGGAATAATCTAAATTTTAAAAAATTTCTCGCAGAATACGTGCCAAACTACCTGAGGTGCGACCTGGTTCACCCGGGTCACTAACTCACCATTTGGAATTGTTTTCATTATTCACAAAATTTAAATTTTAAAACAGTTTTCGTATAATGCGTATTATACTACCTGATGCTCTATCTGGTGCACCCGGATCGTCGACTTACAATTTTGAGTAATTTTAGCTGTTGACACAATCTAAAGTTAGAAAAAGTTCTCGCGGAATACGTACTAAGCTACCAAAGGCGCGACCTGGTGCACCCAGGTCGTCGAATCACCATTTGGAATTGTTTTCATTATTCACGAAATTAAAATTTTTTTAATGTTCTGGTAGAAAACGTTTCAAACTACCTTGTGTTCGACCCGGACCACCCAGATCGTCGACACACAATTTTTAGCAATTTCGGCTGTTGAAACAATCGAAATTTTGAAAAAGTTCTCGTAGAATACATGCTAAGTTACCTGGGGCGCGACCTGGTGCACCGGAGTCGTCGACTGACCATTTGGAATTGTTTTCATTATTTAAAAAATTTAAATTTTTTAAAATTTCTCGTAGAATACGTATTATACTACCTGGTGCTCGACCTGGTGCAGCCAGATCATCGGCTGACAATTTTTAGTAATTTTGGCTATTCAAACAATCTAAATTTTGAAAAAATTCGCGTAGAATACGTGCGAAGCTACCTAGTGCGTGACTAGATTCACACGGATTGTCGACTTACTAATGGTAGTTATTTTGGCAATAGGCACAATTTAAATTCTGAAAAAGTTCTATAAAGAAAATGTGATACACTACCTGGTGCGTGAACCGGTGCAGTGCATCCGGGTAGCGAACCTGCCATTTAGAAACGTGTCGGCTATTGGCAAACACGAGATTTTCATTGTTAACGCAGGCTAATTTTTTCTTACACTCACATGTTCTTAAGAATATTCATGTGTTTAGCGAGTTCTAAGCATGGGAAACGGACAGAAGCAAGGCCTGCGCCATGTTGCCATTCAGCCGTAATCCATGCTTCTGCCACATATTTCCAAGTGTCTTGCCATGTTTGAGCCATGCAAACTTTTTTCACGCGGGTCACATCAATATGATGTCCTAAATTCTTTTAAAAAATCATCTAGTACGTTTTGCAATAACATAAACAAAATTTCTTTGAAAAAATGAAGTTCCAAATCTATTTTTAAAAGCAGCTGATGGAAACAAAGAAAGGTAAGATACGAATAAACCATACCAAATTTGTACGGAAATTATATATTTCAAACAATATATACGTAGGTGAAATATTGTCGACTGGCGCATTCTGAATTATTTTTAAAAATTCTTGCTTTTAATCATTTTGATAATGTTTTGGCAGGCTAGGAGGCCCTCAGATTTGTTCGAGTGACCACACCAGGTCCAGCTAGCCGCTAGGTGGTTGGAGAATATCCTTTTTAGGATTCCATTCATTGTGCTCCTCACGTTTCCACCACCAATGCTGTCAAGTGCTCGATACTGGAAAAAAATGCAAAAACAAGAAATTAGTTAGAAAACAAAATTATCAATAAATGTCTAAAACTATCAATGTCTAAATGTCCTTTATTTAGACATAAATATCTACCTACCGCTAACTTTTTAAAATCTGCATTTTGCAGTAGGGTGTTTAAATTATCTACGTCAGCCGTGCTTTCGAACGGCAGCGTAGACAAAACTGCGTTTGTGGAAAATGTATCCGCGCAATTCCACGACTGCTCGGCATTATTATTTTTATTTAATTGCTGTAGTACCCCCATCCTTAGCCCTTTTTGATTTTGGATCAAGGTTTCTGCCAACCCTGAAAGAACAATACAAATTAACTTTCATTTATATTATTTATATATATACGAGGTGTCTTCAAAAAGTAAGGTGACTTTTCAATTTTCGCGGGCTACGTACATTCAAGTTTTAAATTTTTTATTTTGTTGTGTTGGTACACTCGTCACGATCGCATGTTCACAGTTTTGAATATATAGCTCGTGTTGTTTTTCTGGCAGAGGCGTAAAAGGTTCGGAGGGTTTGGTGTGCTCGGCGATTTTCTTCTTTCGAAAAAAATGGAGCAAAGATTTTCAATTAAATTTTGTGTGAAAAATGGAATCCAGTGCTCTAAAACTCTTTAAATGTTGACAATTGCATACGGTGAGTCTACTCTGAGTAAGAAAAATGTGTATAAGTGGTACAAGCTGTTCCAAGAAGGCCGAGAGGATGTCGAAGACGAACCTCGCCCTGGACGTCCCAGTACGTCAACAACAGATGAAAACGTTCAAGCAGTGGAAGAAATGGTGTTGAAAAATCGCCGAATTACCATCAGAGAAGTTGCTGAAGATCTTGGCATATCGGTTGGCTCATGCCATGCTATCTTTCGGACGCTTTGGGCATGAGACGCGTGTCAGCGAAATTTTTTCCAAATCTGCTTAATTTTGATCAAAAGATCCATCGCATGACCATCGCTCAGGAGATGCTGAATGAAGTCAATAATGATATTCACCGGATTTGGCCCCCAGTGACTTTTCTTTTCCCAAAACTGAAGAGACCCATGAAAGGACATCGATTTTCAACGATTGAGGAGATAAAAACTGCATCGCTGAAAGAACTCAAGACTATACCACAAAATGATAATCAGAAGTGCTTCGATGATTGGAGAAAGCTTTGGCACAAGTGTATTATATCTGAGGGGGATTACTTTGAAGGGGACAATATAAATATTGAGGAATAAATGAATATTTTTTGAGAAAACCATAAAGTCACCTT
>NC_046666.1:53804-54903 GCF_010883055.1 Belonocnema kinseyi
TGCTTTACCGTCATATTTTACGAAGAATGAGAAAACAAGAATTCGACTTCGTAGTACGATGAGGGCAGCACCTCGATAGGGCAGAAAATGTGATGTCCTACACGCAAAGAAATGGTTTGGTTGTCCTGAGTGAACTGGGTTCGGTTGGCAGTATTTTGGTTGTCTGAACCAAACGTTGGTTTGTGGCAACCGAACCGGTTTGGTTATCATGACTGAATCTGTTTGGTTGGAAGAGTTTGGTTGCGCGAACCGCACAGTTCGGTTACGGCTGACTCCACTACGCATGCGCACTAGTGCTCTGGCCTGCGCTGGAAATTTATTAATATATATTATAGATTTATTGAGTATTATACCATACAAATATTAACATTCAAAATTATTTATTTATTTATTTATTTTGTATATTTATTTAATGCTTTTGTATAATTTATTTTCATTATTTCGTTTTCGTCTGCCAGCCTACGCGTACTGCGCAAACTCGAGAATTTTCGCGTTCTGAAAGAGCTGTTATCGTTATGATGCGCTTCCCAAACCGTAGCGACAGTGTTTCATAAAATTTCATAGGCGTTTCGTGAAGTGAATCAAAGTGCAGTGGATTTATTTAGACAATCGAAGTTTTATAGTGTGCAGAAATGGCGATTTTATTCGATAAGTTACGAATATTTTAATGTCCCGCATTTGAACAAAATCTTGACCTGTGTATCATTGTTCATAATGTACCATAGAAATAAACTATATATATTTCCATAATAATTTTATTTGAGTATTTATTGTTTAATTCCTTTAAGCTACCATCAATTTCCATAGCATGTAGGGCAGGGGGGATTAACTGATGTAACCGAACAGCTCGGTTGTAGTAACCAAACTGTTAAATTACTGCAATCGAACTGTTAGGTTACTGTAACCGAACAGTTCAGTTGGTGTAACTAAACAGTTCGCTTGGCGTAACCGAACAGTTCGTTTGGTGTAAGCGAACAGTTCGGTTGGTGTAAGCGAACAGTTTGGTTGGTGTAACCGAACAGTTCGGTTGGTGTAAGCGAACAGTTCGGTTGTGGGTACTGATCTTAAGTGAGCAGTTTGGTTACTTCAACCGCACTGT
>NC_046666.1:55003-64087 GCF_010883055.1 Belonocnema kinseyi
TCCTAATGATAAAATAATTTAATAAAACTTACTCTTAAATTCCCCCTTGTTTGTGTGGATCAAGTGGTCAATTGTATCGTCTGCCACCTCCTCCTGATGGCTTTCTTGGCCATTGTTTTGCCGTTATATCGCAGGAATTGCGCTTAAAATGTTATATTTAGTTGTTAACTCTGTTACTCTTGTTATTTTCGGATGTTTTTTTGGCCCGAAATAAGTTTTTCTTTCCTTAAGAAGTGTTTTCGAGGAGGGTTCTTTTTGATCATCACCATCGACGTCCGAGCCTTCTTCATCCTCCTCTTCTGACAAATTTGAATCAGAATCCAAGAATGTTTTTCTTTTTCGGTTGGCCCGGGTACGTTTGGCCGCTTCATGGACATTGCCATGGTTCCTCATGTCCTCGCTTCCCATGTCCACGATAAGGTTGCATAACTGAATGGCCTCTTCCGATTTTTTTTACATAATAAAAGAAGATATTTGGATTTTAAGAAATTCATTTTAAAAATGATGAAAATATAAATATCTTTACAGGAATCATTCAAATGAATTTTTAATACTCCCTAGTGAAAAAATCTATAGGCGCTAGTCAGCTCCAGAACAGAACATCTAAACTCAAGTCAGGAGTAAATCAGACAATCTGCTCTGGGACTGGTCAGCACTGTAATGCTTTTTTTAAATCTACGGCTATTCAGTCCATGTAGGGGTAGTTAGCGCTCGGTCAACCGCTATTTAGACACTTAAGTCAGAAGTAAATAAATAAATAATTTTGAAAATTATTAAATTGTAATGAATGATTTTTCAATTATACATAATAATTTATTGATTACAAATTTTGTTAATTTTTATTGTTTTCAATTGCAAGCGGCAAATGTAAGTCACATAGGGCTGTGTCAATGTTGCTGCTTGCAATTTAAAATATAATTTTAAATTTTTAAACTATTAATCGGATTGTGCTAAAACTTTTCAGAAAACGCCTTCAGATCTTAATCCAAAACTTTCTGACCGAAAGTTTCGCATTGCTTAAAATTTGTAGGTAAGTGAAACGTCTAAAGTTGGAAATTTATGATTTTTGCAAGTCGTACAAACAAAATGAAGGACTGTATTTTTTATTAAAATATTTACGTTTTACTTCCTTAATTCATTTCAGAAAACTTGAAAATGTAATTAAGTAGTAATAAAATTGACAATTTCTTTAAATTGACTAAGTAGGCGCGAGTTAAAAGTGAAAAAATTTGCTCGCTGCGCCAAACAGTATGGGAGGAAATGCACTTTTTTCGTTCAAAAATGACCAGAGCCTTCAATTTTGGTTGGATTTTTTTCATTAAAGTTCATTCAATTCCGAAGAGGTAGGCGCTCCGAACTTTTTTCTCCTCCATCTCTTTTTTAAATAATTTTTTAACTCAGAGAAACTGATTAGGTAAAATTTTATATTATCTTAAATGAATATTTAGGGACTCATACAATGCAAATATTTGGTTCATTATTCCATTTATTTTTATAAACAAATTAACAAATAGTCTTATTGTTGGTAAAAAAATTCTGTTTGCTGAAAGTGCTTCATATTAATGTAGGAATGCAATTGAATAACAAACCTGATTAAAAAGTTGATAATAACCATTTTTATAAACAATTCTTGTGGCATTATAGTAAAATTTGAAATTTTTACAAATGATAATTTCCTTCAATCACCAGACCGACTTTAGGTGTTCCTTAAAATAATGAATATTTATTAATATTTGATCAAATATAACAATTAACATTTTTATGAACAAATTATGTAAACAAATTCAAAATTTTGGCCCTTTCGCATAGGAAAAAAAAATGTTGCTCTGCAAATGTTTTAAGCTGTTGGACGAATGACTACTATTCAGAAAAAAATATTTGAAAAGTTAACAATAACCATTGTTATAAATTATTCTCGTGACAAAATATTTAAAGCACCCCGCAGCATTTTTATGGGAAATGCTTCTCAGCTGAATCGTCTAAGTATAAAACTTTGCTTCCTGGTAGTTCCTGATGTGTAAATTAAAAGTCTCGAGAAGCATTAAGTAGGAGCATCATTCAAATTTATGTCATCAGCAATTCAACCTTATTCTGCTGGAAATGCATAAAAACCTTAACTTTGAACGACTATATCTCGAGGCAAAGTTTCAGATATTTAGCTAAGAGGCACTTCCCATACAAATTCTGCGGGGTCCTTGAAGGTTTTATCAAGTTTTAATTTTCTTTAATCGCTTAAATGGCCACGGATATTCCTAAAAAATGTAGCTTCGATAATATTTAGTAAAATATAACAACTTAAATGTTTATAAACAATTTAGGTAAATAATCTTACTACTCTAATTAGTAAGTCTTACTATTGAATTAGTTATTTTACAAATAAATTAGTTGATCTTACTACTTAAACTAGTAATCCTTACTATTATATAATCTTATATAATATTACTATTCAAACTTATATTTTCTTATCATTCACATCATTTCATTCATCCCGCTGGCAAGCTCCCCAGTGGGCAAAAAGTTTGGCGACGTCTTTACGACATCGTTACGACATCCTTACGCCATCTTCACGACAACTTTACGATATCGTAAATGAGTCGGATGATCTGACAATGTCTTTACGATATCGCAAAGACACCGAAACGACATGGACATAGGATGTCGTAAAGTTGTCGTAACGATGTCGTAAAGACGTCGCTAAATTTTGAGCTCACCAAGAAAAAGTTGCCATACAAAACTGGTTAGTTACTGTTACCATCGAAGTAGTTGTCGTAGCTTATACCAACTCTACTAATAAGGAGTTGAAATTTAATGTCATCCCTATATTAATATGAAGCATTTTTAGTACAAAAAAGGAAATTTTAACGATAATAAGACTATTTGTTCATAAAATTTGTTTATAACAAATAAATGGAATAATAAACAAATTATTTGTATTTTACTAGTCCTCAAACATTCATTTAAGACAATACAAAGTTTTCTTGATTAGTTCTGAAAGCGTTAAAAATTTTAGCTTTTTCATACTTCAAGTAGAAAAATTATTAATAAACAAATAGAGGAGACAAAAGTTCGGAGCGACAATCTCTTTAGAATTTCATGAACTTTGATTTAAAAAAAAAAATTTTTCATGGAGCCAAAATTGAAGGCTGTACATTTTTGAACGACAATAGTGCATTTCCTCCCACTGTGCGCTATACAGTGGGGCAAAAACAATGTCCATAGCCAAATTAATTTACAGAAAACAATTATTATCCGATTTTAACTTCTTTTTTTGAAATGAAAGCTAATAAAATTTCGCATCGAAATGTTATGGCTCATTTGCCAATTTTCGTTTCTTTTGTTTTGTTTATTTAATAACAAAAATGAAAGAAATTGGAGTTTCGAAGTGTACCAGTTTAAAAAAAATGCTTGGATTCCATCTAAAATACATAGAAAACTGAAAGTCCCAAGGGTACTACGCAAAACTCATAGCTTCTGCCTCGATATTGGAAGGCTGCATACTTTCTTGAATCAGATGTAAGGGTACCTGCCAAAAATTGCTAAGTTTGACATTATATTCATCGCCTTTCACTTTTGAAACAGTACTTCCAAAGGCTCTGGGCACTCCCAATCTTCGATCAGTATTTCATTTAACCCTCGAGCGTCGAGACATAATCGAATTCTTCCGTCCTTTTTGATGACAGGCACTGCAGAATTAATATAAGGACCGTCTGAACATTGTATGATGCCAAGTTTTAACATGCGTTGAACTTCAGCGTCCACCTTTTCTCTGTGCGCCATGGGAATTGGGTAACTGCGTCCCACGAACGGCTTTTCTTCTTTAATCTGTAATATATGTTGGTAATTCTGCAGTAGTCCTAGCTCTCGACGAAACACTTGCCGATATTTCCATAATATTTCGCCGAGTTTCATTTTATTTCGTGTTGAGATTCCCTGACTTTCTTCGACCTCACTTTGTACTTCTTCCAACGTGATTTCTAGTAGGATTTCTTCACATCGTTCATCTTCTATCGGTCGGTCGCCATTTTGTACATGACTCTCCTCCATTGTAGATTCGATGACGCTGTGATTGTCCTCCCCACTTCCTTGATCGCTTATTTCTTCTTGCTGGATTCTTATTGCTGGTTGGCATTTTAAATAAGGGAACGTCAGAATTTTCGTGTTGAGATCAATGGTCGCTTTGTGTTCATTCAATACGTCGAGTCCTGTAATGCAAGTGCGTGAGAGGCGTGGCACTACAAGAAACGCTATTTGGATGATTGTGTTGGGTAGTTGAACGTCGGCGTAGATTTGTCGGTTAAGCTGCACTGCCTTGACCCCCAGGGGTCCAGCTACTGCGACACCTGCCACTGGTAGACAAGGAAATTTGTTGAAACGCTCCTTGTTTCCAATTAGAAACTCCTCCGAGAGACATGTGATTTCAGCACCCGTGTCGTCGATAAGTGCTCTTGTCAAAATGCCGGCTATTAAGACGTTTGCCGTATAACACTTTGACCTTTTCTTCGCAGTGATTTCTTCGGATTCCTCGGTTAGTTCTGCGTGTGTGTTCGCCAGCATGTGTGTCATGTATGTGATGGTAGGTGTCACGTCAATTTCTTTCGTATTTTTATCGTTTTCTATTGACGTGGCTCTGACTCGTTTCCCGAGTCCGTAGACTGTTCATTGTTGTCATATATTTCAGATTCATGGTTGTTTTGGCTGTCCAACTCCATATTTTGTACCCTGTACGGAGTTTGATTTGCCGCCTGTCACCACGAGTTGCCTTCCTGTGGGCTTCTCTGCCCCCCCCCCCTCCCAGACCGGTGAAGTGCCGAGTGCCTGTGTTCCCTGGCGCGCGATTTCCAGCGTTGTTAAATAGAGGTGTTGACCACGTGCCTCCTTGTGCTGTGTTGTATGACCTTTGAGAATTGCGGCCGCCATTGTTTTGAGGTCTCCATGCGCCTGAGTTTGTTGGATTATTTTCTCGAGTTGCGTTATTTTTACCTCTCCATTCACGTGCCTCCGTTTGGCCGTTGTTTGAATCCCCAATTTTGTCGAACTCCTCCAATAGCTCGATGAGTTGATCACATCGATCGATGCCTCGAACGATTATGGCACACTTGATCTCATTGTGTAGTGACGAGCTAGTTTACATGTAATCTCCCGAGGTTCCATCGGCGGCCCCAGCTCGCTTACGTGTGCGAAGATGCGAGTGGCATATTCGGCTCGTGATCTATCCTTGGCTTGTTGAAAGTAGCCAAAATCAAGCTTTTTTCTAATTTCATGTTGTGCATGCTCATTCCAGTACCTTTGCTGGAATTTGCATACAAAACTTTCTAAATCTCATACCTCATTTTTAATAATGAGCCACCAGTCACGGGGGGTCCTGAAAGGGATTTCTCTATAAGATATTTCTCATCGCATAGTCGTGGCCGTACTACCTCCCAGTATTGTTGTAATTGGCGGAGATACCACATGGGGTTACCTTCGCCATTAAACTCAGGTAAGCCATTAAACTCCAGTATTTGATTTGGGGCTTGGCCGCTGCCGCCTGCTCTAACTGTCTCGGCCCCATGCTGTCTGTCATTCGCTCTGCTACCCTTGATTGGGCCATTTCTAGCCTCTCGAGTTGCACCTGTGTCCGCGCCTCCATTTCTTCCAGACTCTTTGCCATGGTGGTCGTTGCCTGCCGCGAGATTTTTGGTCGTTTTTGACGAGCGGAGGTTGCTTCGACTCATCTGTGTCTGCAGAATTCAAAGTTCATGGTTTCACTCTGCAGCACTATTCGTCGCTTAAGCGTTTGAAGAGCAGTATAACGTCCATGAGAGGAGAAACTTGATTCACTTTCAAATTCTAGTATTTCATTTTCGCTGTCAATGACGCGATACTGTTCGCGGAAGAAAATTTTTGTTTCCGTTACCGCTGTGATATTTCCACAACACTCGTAGATAATTGTATATTGTTCATAAGCCACTGAGCTATTTTCACTTTTTCGCGAACTATTTTTCATCTTTTTATTTATTGTCTTTCATACCAGCATATGATGCTCAATGAGTAAATTTTCGGTTGTACTCTGCCAACCATTTGTCGAGCCTAGCCATGCTTTTACCTTCGAGGCTCATGTTATTCAGCATTTTATCTAAATTATCCATGCCCGATGTAACTTTTTTCTGACTTGCCGGAGGCGGTAAGTACACTCGTTGACAATTTTTTTCGCCTTTAAAGAACGCCAATTGTAACCTGCAACTTCTATGCTAAGTTAACTTATGCTAAACTCTTAAATGGTTGAATTGAAAAATAAAAACGAAGGGTACTTCGCATTAAGAAAACACTAAGGTTTTTCTTACACGTATGATTATTTTATTTCAAAAATACCTGGGCTAAGCTATTCATACGTTGGTATTGCTAAACCCTTTTCTAAAGTTAATTTCTAAGAAAATAGAAAATGAAATAATTCCCTCAGGATTTAATTTAACTAATTAACTCCGCTAATCAAACATACTTTGGTAAGGTAAGAAATAAGATAAGTTAACAACTATCGATTCTTAATTCTGTGTGTAATTTAGTTGATTTATATAAGGAGTAATTAATGGTTACAAAACGTAGAATATCCGTAGGTAACGTTTTAGAAAAATATAGCTCTAAACTTCAGATTTAAATCAGGCAAATTCGACAACAGTTAAGCTCTTACGGCTTCCCATCAATTGGGATAATAATCTGGTAATAATTCTTTTATTGTCTACTACTTTAAACAGTAGCCGTATTAGTCTAATGACCTATAGCGCAGGTAATAAGAAAGCGTCCCTAACACAGGGGGGTGCGGTCGTCGCGTGCGTCCTAACACTTATCGTCGACCGTTGCCTCCGAGGCACTCAGTGCGTAAGAGAGAGAGAGAGAGAGAGAGACGGAAGGATTATCTTCCTGGCTATAAATGCTTTTAGGATTTTGGGAACTCGAGTCCCTTTTAAGAGGGCTGGGGACACCCGTGGGAATTCTGAGTTGAGTGTGCGAGAGAGGCAGAAATATGATAAGCACGCCCCAAAGGGTAGGGCTTCTGAGTGGAAAAAAAATTTCGACAGCCAATCACAGTTGGAATATTTTCAGAAAAAAGGGTACACAGTAAAAAAAAGTGTGAATAAAAATTTCCTGCGAGAAAGTAATAATCAGGGGACCGTCAGCCAGGTTCAGGCATTGTCTGGAAAACGGTACCCTTGCAGCGGGTGGTAGTTTGTCGAGCGGACGGCTTTTGGCCTCGCGAGACCCTCACATTATTTGAGATTAGACACAGCGGATAAAAATCAGAATCTTGTACACTATTCATTAGTTATATTTTAATGTACTGCATTAGCCTCGTTATATTATTATGAGTAAATCAAAAAAAAAATTGAAAAAAAATCGATCAATATTTTCAATGTTAGTTGATCGTTAAAGCTTTATTTTCCTAACTCGTTTACCAATCCAGACATTCCACATAAGTTATAATTATTATCTATGGTTTTACATACCTATTGTTTTGTAAATATGTGAAATAATCATTACTTTTGTTGTTGTTACTGTAATACCGTTTTCTATGAAAAAAGTGACTCCTAAATCTAGATGTATATTATTCGATCCAGAATTTCAAGAAACGTGCAAATTCGTTGAACGTTAGGGTTTGAAATTTTGAAAATGCTCCATTTAAATTTTCATCCAATCGAAACATTTCATTGGGATAATTTCGAAAATAATTTCCGGACCTATCATTATTATTTCACAATTAGAGAGTAAGACTGCAATAGAAAACACTCTTTTTTGTAGTATTTTGAGAAATTTGAGGAGTTATATCTCGGCTCATAATGCCAAACAACTTTTCTTAAATAAATATGAAAAAACAGAGATCAACGAAGTATGTGCACGGAGTAAATTGAAGGCAGGTAACTAACAATCTTGACGGAAGTTGCAAAAATTTGCTACAAATACTTCTCTGACGTTCAACGGATTTGCACGTTTCGTGAAATTCTGAATGGATTGATATATACTTTTAGGAGTCACTTTTTTCATAAAAAAATGGTATTATATCAACAGTAACCTTAGTCAAAGTAACCTTTCCTTTGAAGAATTATTTCTCGACTCGTAATGATTATTTGACAAATTTACAACATTAATAACATCTATTGACTTTTCATCGACAAGTTCATGGCTGCCACCAATTTTTTCTGTAATTTTTTTCTTCATTTTCCAGGAATCGAGCGAAGGGTTACGGTCACGGTAAATTAAGTCTCGTCGTCGTTCACGCCTGGGGGTCTGAACCATTTTACTCGAATTTTCAATACATTTAATTTCCAATTTCAATTTTATTTTTAATTGAGAAAGTGAATCAAATTTACCTGCAAATTGAAGCTGTCATAAAAGTTTTAAAAAGGAGGAAAAATTTGAAGAATTTTGAATGAAAATTCATTTTAAAAAAAAGAGAGAAACGATTGTCGCCAAAACCTTTTTCTTCGTTCTTATCGTTCTCCTTTATCTTGTACAAACTTTAAGTAAAGATTAAAAAATAATTTACCTAAGTTGCTGTAAAGATTTTGTGTTGGTTTTATTAAAAAATTTCAATACTTGTGAATGAAGAGCAGATTGAAGCTACTGTGACGTTAGTTCAACTGTTTAATAGAAGCTTTCAAACTTCAAAGCTTTCATACGAAAATGTTTAAATATAGGCGATTTATGAGTTTAAACAATTCCAGTAAAGAGGCTATTTGTATCAGTGAAATTTCACTCACAATCTGTGAAATTTCACTGATTCATATTTAGAGAGTAGACCATTGAGTCATAAATCTATTCAAATTTATGAATTCTTAATTTTTTAAACTCTTCATTAAAAATTCTTAAATTTTGATGATTTAATATCAAATTTTCTTCTTTTTAGAACAGTTAGAATTAAAAACTTGACATTTGATTTCCGAAACCATCAAAAGTCAACAATTTTGATTTATGAATCTTCAAATTCCAAGAGATTTCATTTGCAATTTGTCGAAATTTAAATTGTCAGTCTTTTAAATTAAAGGGTTTTTTTATTTTGAGAATTTAGAATTACAAATTAGGTAAGTTTTTAGTTTTACAATTAAAAATTCT
>NC_046666.1:64187-65404 GCF_010883055.1 Belonocnema kinseyi
CCCCCCCCCCCCCCCCATACGGGAATCGGGTTTTTGAATTAACTCCGGCATCCAGGTTTGGGCCGACATTGGCAACCGTTGCTCCGTCGTTACTTTCACCTGGCATTGGGCCAATAATGGCATCCACTGGTGGGCCTGTTTCGGCCGCCGAGTGCATACAGTAGTTATACATCCAGCTATGGCTCGATACTGGCAGCCAAATTACGGCAATATTTTTGCTAATGTTGGGCCATTGTTGGGCCGTGTTGGAATTCGCCCTTGGGTAAAACAAAACTGATGGTGTTCGAAGGAAGGTGGGCGAAAACAATATGCGCAACATTGTGTCAAGAACATATATATTTAATTTTGTAAACAATAAAAAAATTAAAATATATTCCGATTCTGGCAAAACTCAAACCAACTTTCGAGCTCAGGCAGCAACGTGAGGGGAACTCTAGTGGAGACACAGTCAAGTAATAAACAGTTTCGGATATTAATAGTCTTATTTTGCAGATATTATTGTGCGTAGGACTTAAATGATTTATATAAGTATTGTATCACCCGTTTATATTATTAATTAGTTTATTATTATATGAAAATTGAAAAAGACGGTTTAATTGCAAGCCACATTATTCATTTTGCATGATACATTTTTTTCCGATCTGAAGGAAGAAATTGTTTCTCTCTCAACAATTTTAATTTTATTTTTATTAAAAATATTAATATTCTTACTTTCTACCAATTAGAAGAGAAAATAATATTTATCAATCATATTTTTCAGACGTGTATTACTGACGTTGCACGTTATTAACGTTACAGAAACTAGAGTATTATCCATAAGTGTTTATACTATGTATAAGCAAAATAGTAATTAAAATTAAGTCACAGATGGTCCTAAGACCTAAGAGAACGAAAAGAGGGTCTCGAGGGTTACACAGAACTTAAATAAAGAGGTCTTTATTAACTTCCTAGAATTCACAGAGAATTTCGAGGTCTCACAGAGGAAAATTTAAAACTGTTCTAAATAGGGATAAGGCAAGTCCAATGGGTTAGGTAGGGTTAAAGTAGGTTCTATTTGGAATTATGCGGGGCTCAAATAGGGATGAAATTTCGATTGTGTATGTATGTATGGATATTTATACACGGAAAAAAATAGTATGGTTAGAGCATCCACAGAAGTATTGATGCGTGTAATATTGATGTGACGCCCATTGCAATGGATAGGGGAACGTTTCGCC
>NC_046666.1:65504-67615 GCF_010883055.1 Belonocnema kinseyi
CCCCCCCCCCCCCCCCCCCCCTATAGTCCTTTACGGTTAAAGTAGGTAAAAAACAGCGATACGGGAATCGGGTTAATGGTCCTGTTCAGATTGAATACATGCATCAAATGTCGAACATTATGTTAAAAATAAAATTGCTAACGCTACGGGGTATCGAACCTATACATCTGTATACCTAAATATATTGCCTAACAGACGGGAGTCTCAACCACTGCGCTAAACCGACAAGTTGAAACTCGATGAAAAAGTTATCCTGATAAGCTACAGTTCAGAAAAGTTAAATTACCAAATTTTAAGCCCTCTTTTTCTAATTATTTATTATTATACGGCGTTATGTAAATATAAAATACACGAACTGTTAACACGGATATCAGTAATATAATGTTTAAATAAATAATTTAAATTATTAAAATTTTTCTCGCGTAATATTTAGTTTTTTCCCGTTGTTGAATACTTTATAAAATTTTAAAATTACAGTAAATGTGGACTTTGACCATTTTTCAATAACAAAAGTTTTGTTGCACTTGCAGAATACGAGCATCACCTGTTTTTTTGCTGGAAAAATAGTTTTTTCGGCAACAAATTATTAGAATTTTTAATAATGAAAAATATGACTTATATGGTATTTCTGCATTCAGAAAAGAATGATCCATGTCCATAGTGTTTTGAAATTGCAATAAACATTTCTTAGATGAACAATAAGCTTAGTCAAAGTTACCCTACTTTTGAAGACTAATTTCTCGGCTCGTAATTATTATTTCACAAATTTACAACATTAATAACATCTATTGACTTTTCATCTACAAGTTTATGCACCTATTTAAACAATTTTTCTTAAATAAATATGAAAGAACAGAGTTTAACGAAGTGTCTGCATGAAGTAAATTTAAGGCCAGCATCTACCGATCCTAGCGGCCAAATATTACGGAGATCATCAGACACGCCCACGCTGTTGTACTCACTGCACTGCATGCCCCTTACCTCACGCCGGACAGCAGCTGAGTCCTAAGCCCCGAAGGTCACAATGCCTACGCCAACTGTGCTTCACATCTGGCACCAATCTCAAGAAAACCTTCTTAGGTTCATTTCTGAATTTTCTTTTGGTTTTCTAATGAAATGAACGAAATTTTAAGTTCCGACAAAATTTGTTAAAAATACTTCTCTGACGTTCAACGGATTTGCACGTTTCTTAAACAGATTATTGTTAGCATAATACCATTTTTTAAATGAAAAAAGTGACTCCTAAAAGTATATATCAATCGATTCAGAATTTCACGAATCGTGCAAATCCGTTGAACGCCAGAGAAGTATTTTTAGCAAATTTATAAAACTTCTGTCAAGATTGGTAGTTACTTGCCTTCAATTTACTCCGTGCACATACTTCGTTGATCTCTGTTTTTTTCATATTTATTAAAGAAAATTTGTTTAGATAGGTACATATACTTGTAGATCGGGGCTCACCAAAAGGCAGCCATTGGCTGCATTGGCTGCCAGTGGCTGCCAGTGGCAGTCAACAGACTAGGTCAAACTGGCCCTAACAAATCTTGTCGTTCGACTGGTTTCTAGCCCTTCACGGTCATTATACCTCCCGCCGCGCCGGGCTTGAAAGACATTATCCTTTCCAAAAATGAAATACAATTAGAAAAAAATATATCAGCGTTTGATTTAATAATATAAAAATAAATATAAACGTTTTATTGAATAATATTTATATATTTCACACAATTGATGTAATGTATAATGATAAAATGTTTAGATGATATTGTTCAACTTTCTTTAATAAATGTTTATTGAAATAAGCTATAGCTATAATATGACTATGTTATCTGTTAATACTTAATGATAAATAGGTAGTTTCAAAATTAATAAGAAAAATTAATATAATGCTTGAAAGGTGGAGGAATTAAGCAATTACTATATTTTATTGCAAGTTTGATAATAATTACCGAAAATAAAAATATTTTTATATAAATATTTTTTTATATAATTTTGGTCCTATTGCACGGGAGCAATTTCAATTCATTTTTATTCTCATTTAATTTAATAAGTGAGTATAATTGTATGTAATGCCATTGAAAAAGAATAATTATTATTGTTATTAGTGAATATAA
>NC_046666.1:67715-68747 GCF_010883055.1 Belonocnema kinseyi
TATACACTGGTATGTGCTTGTGTTAATTTCGTTTGGAGGGTTCTTAGCAATTAACAACTGCATATGACATATGTTAACATTTTATTTTACTATATTATTGTTGTCAGCTGGAATTGGACTTCAAGGAACGGTTCCCCGAATCCAATCTTTGGGTATTCTCCCACTGGGAGTCTTTTTCTCAGAAAGTGAAGGCGGAATTATCCAAAATTGGAATCAATTCTATTGGTATGTTGTCTATTTTCAATATATTTTGAGCACTCGCGCGGTCCTCTATCTATTTTATGCATATATCCTTTTTATTCCTTTTGTTGCAGAGTCTGAGGCTGAGTTGCTACACAATTTTCTGCAACTTTTTTCTATCTGTCCCGTTAAGGGAGGCAAGAAAGGAAAAGCATGGAGACCTTCCAGACCTGAAATTTTGCAATCATTTCTGTTGCACGTTCAGGTATACCGTATTGTTTACATATTTAAAGTTAAGTAACAAAATGTGTATCTCGTAACGGTCTTTTTTTTAGTCTTCTTGAAATATAATAATAATAATATTTCAGGACATGTCAGCATTTCCGAAGGAGCTGGACAGAATTACGAAGACTGCGTTAAAATACGGGTCCACAGTGCAATCTTTTCCACTTTTGGTTGGAAGAACTCTCACGGAATTGCGATCATTCTACGTAGTGATAGATGATTCACCAATTTCGGTGGAAAGTGTATTGCGAGCTTTGGAAGTAACTTTCAAGTCCTACTTCGCACTGCACTGTGAGTATCCACTTGAAAGCCGGAGACAGTGGACAGTGCTCCAGAAAACACTTTTCCAACTTGATATACCTTCTGATAAAGTGAACCCAATCGCTAACCTCCCAGAAGTGAAGAGACTTATTAAAATTTTAAAATACTAAGTATAAGCCGAATTTAGGACTTTAAATAGAGCATTGAAAATTTATGTTTATATAAGAGTTTATATATTAAATATTTTATCAAAATGTTTCTTTGTGGTGAATGTGGGGAAATGGTCCCATCGATAGCTGCATTATT
>NC_046666.1:68847-75144 GCF_010883055.1 Belonocnema kinseyi
AGCTGCATTATTTCTTCACAGTAAAATAGTGCATTTAAAAGAAAAGACAGATTCCTTTAAGTGTGGGGAAAAAGATTGCTATCGTGCTTTTTCAAATTGGCATCAATTTAAAAAACATTGTTTAAAGCACGACAGTTTTACATTTCCTCACCTTAATACAATCGCAGCAAAGAGAACGGCAATTGATCCCGTCAACGAAGTAGAATCAAAAATCAAAATTTTAAGCCAAAAAACGCACGACATGAATAAAGGTCAAGAGAAGACAAATATTGCTTTTTAAAAGCCCTACAAGATTATCATAACAAATTTTTGGATGTCCTTGAAAAATCGAAATTTCAAATTTTGATTGCTCAGAAAATTATGAAAACTCAAAAATTCCATTTTGTGGTCAAACTATGTAGGATACAAAAAAATGTGTGGAAAAACGACGAAAGTTACGAGAAATAAAAAATATTTAACAAAACCTGTTTACAAATGTCTTTTGGAAATAGAGCGCGCAGCGCGAATGTCACGATGAGAATGTGTACCTCAAAGCCTACAGAGCTTTGAGAAACTTAATCTTTGACTATTCAGAGACAATTTTATTCAGTAGACAATTCAGAATATGAAGACGCTTAAAAATACTGCCATCTAAAACAGATATTTTTGATAAAGTGTTATTCAAGCATTCCAAATGCAAAAAATAAATATCCAAGCGCTAAGCGCGAGATTCGACCGTCGCGCGCCCCAGGCGCGCTCAAACTTGCGCATGATGCGTATAATCATGGTAAAGATTGTAAAAATATAAAGAATGCAATAATGCACATTTATAATTTTTATTTAATTTAAAATAATATAAGAAAAACAATAATTAGTTGTATAAACAATAACATAAAGCTGTTAGCAGAATCCACTACTACTCGAAATCATTCACTATTATGTCTAATTCAGAAAATACGATTTTTTCAATATTGCTGGAAAAATAATTCTTCACAAAAATTATATTTTTTTAAGCGATTAACAATGGTATAAATATTTTTACATTTACTCAAACAATTAAAAATTGTTTAGAATGTCATGGATAATATTAAAGCTTTCCATTAATAATTGTTTGTATGAAAAATGCGACAGAAATTGCGATACATTAAAAATAATACGTAAAAATGTACTTTATTTTTATTTTTGAGCCATAAGTGGGATTGAGGATAGGTTAAAAATAAAAGTTATTGTTACGGTTTGATTTCGTAGCTACTCCTCTTCAATCCTTCTATCCTTAAAAAGCTTTTTAGAAAATCCTAAAGTCCCCCATGTTAATTAAATGCGATTTTGAAGAGCCCGGTGGCGCATGTTAATATTTGAATTTTGTAAAATAAAAAATTACGGACTTATTTCCACCGGAAATGGAAACTTGGAGAGGGGGAGGGGATACTTGACCTCTAGCTAGAAAAGAGTTTTTTGGATCACCCTGCTATACACGTTAATCCATTATTTTCCATTCAAAATATTTATACGAACGCTTAATTTTTGTAAAATCGAATCAATTTTCAAGTTTTCTTTTGTCAAGTCTGATATTGACATTTTTGTTTAGAAGTGACCAGCAATAGTTGCGTAAGAGCGCCTGTGGGTCAAACTGTCGCAATTTTTAAAAAATATAAATAACTTACAGGGTATCGAATCTAATTGTTATAAACAAACTATATTATCACAATATTAACATCGTAGACATTTTGCTTGTAAACTATATTTATAAATTGAAATTGCTTCATTTTATCTACGCGGTCACACTTGATCATGAAAATTTGTTGTTTGGTATAATTTGTTTATGCTATAAACAAATTATATAAACAAATGCAAAGTTTAGACATTTATTGACAAAAAGTAATATTTTGTCTTCCTTAGTACCTTTCAATTATATTAGTGGTAATATTTAGTGGTGAAAATCTTCAAATTGTGTATGCAATGAAGTTGAATGACGAGCAATTGTAAATCGATATTAATTGTTTTACTTTATAAACAAATTTCATGAACAAATTAATAGTTTGACCATTTAAAGATATAAAATATAGTTGTTTTCTAATCTTCTTTAAACTACATTAGGGGCAAGTTTTAGAGATGCAGAGTTTTCACTCGACATCATTTGGTTATTTTATAAACAAATTTGATCAGTAAATGCATAGTCTGATCATTTATCGACAGAATGTAATAATTTCTTTGTTCTAACCATCTTCAAATCACATAAGTGCTCATATTTAGCAAAGAGGAATTGTCAATTGATATTATTTCTTTATTTTATAAACAAATTTTATAAACAAATTTTACAAACAAAAGCATACTTTGACCATTTATAGACAGAAAGTTGACGGATGTAGACTTGCCATTCGATATTATTTGTTTACTTTATAAACAAATTTTATAAACAAATGCTTAGTTTGAATATGTATAGACAGAAAGGTATCGGTTTTCCTTTTGATCATCTTCAAATTATATAAGTTCCAATCGGACAGTATTGACAAGAAGCTGCAAAAGGACGTAATGAGGATTTATAGCGGTTGAAAGAATTCAACACACGAAAGTGCTCTCGAACTTTGACCAATGAAGATTTATTCATATGGTTCTTGTGTCATCTGATCAGATATCTAAAAAAACAGGTTTTTCCATGATTTTAAGAATCAAGATATTATAACTGATGTCATTTCAAATGAAGAACATTAATTTTAACCATGTTTTTTGCAATTGAATTTTTTCTGACCGTCACTTCTTACGAATTTTTTAAAAATGATTGTATTTTCATAAATGACAGCTTATTTTTTTCGGGAAAACATTCTCTACAACTCTACTGTTTCCAATTTCAAAAATAGCTAAATAATCTTAAAATATTATTATTTGTTTAAAATATGTTTTCTTAACAAAAAATTGTTATAAAGATTTCAGCCATAAAAAGATTTACTTTCAAAACTGGGAACAGTAGAGTTGAAGAAATTTTTTTCCGGAAACAGAAATTGTCATTTGTGAAAATGCAATCATTTTTCAAAAACGTTAACATTTTTCATACAAAATATTTTTTCAATTTGAAATGGCATTAGTTATAATATTTTGATTCTTAAAATGATAGAAAAACTGTTTTTTCAGATATCTGACTTTCGACAAGACACACACCTACCTTAATTGCCTCTTTGAGGGAAAATCCAGTAAGAATGAAGTTGAGATAGATCCTGAAGTTATTGAAATGATTGAGACGTACAACTTGGAAGCTAATAGTTCTTCTTAAACATCAAAAAACATTTTCAGTAATATCTTTTGAAGGCAATAATAATAAAGATTACTTTCTTTCTGCAAATAGCTAAAGTATGCATTTATTTATAAAATAATCAATTAATATAGAACGACAAATCCTCATCACTAAATATATAAAAAATATTTACTTCAGGTCTATAAATGACCAAACTATGTATTTATTTATATATTTTCTTTATAAAATAAACAAATAATATCAAACGAGAAGTTTTTGTTCATTAAACATCATCACACATATCATTTGAAGACGATCAGAAAGAAATACGATTACTTAATGTCTATAAATGGGAAAACCATGCATTTGTTTATAAAACTAACAAATAATATCGAATCGCAATTCTTTAGAATTAAACACCATCACATACATATTTTCAAAGCGTTAAGACTTCAAAACAATTGCATTTTGTACATAAACCGCTAAAGTATGCATTTGTTGATAAAATTTGGTACTAAATAAATAATATCGAAGGACAAGTGTGCATCACTAAAAACAACCACTAACATAATTTAAAGACACGATCAGAAAGAAAAACAGTTTCTTTCTATCTATAAATGGTCAAACAATGCATTTGTCTATCAAATTTGTTTATGAAATAAACAAATAATACCAATTAACAGTTCTTGGTCACTAAGCATCACTATTTATGCAATTTGAAGATAATTAACAAATAATACTGAATAATCAATCTTGACTTCTAAATATTACCACTAAAATAATTCAAAGGTGCTATAAGAAGGAAAAACCATTACTTTTTGCCAAGCAATGCCTGATGAAATATTATCCTGTCGATAAAATCAAGTAATTTTAACTTATAAATGTACTTTACAGGCAAATGTCCACGATGTTGACATTCTGTTAATATAGGTTATTTATAACAATCAGATTCAATACCCTGTAAGTTATTTATACTGTTTAGACATTTCAACATTCATTTTCATCAAGAATGGGATTAAGTAAGTTATTTATTTAAAGATAAAAAAAAATAATAAAAAAAAATTATACGCTACCTGTGTACCCTTCCCCTTCCAGTGTGCAGCCACACTACCCCTCACTGGATTCAAAGTTGCTCCAGGTCCTTGATGTTACGTCCCCTGTGTAGATAATCCCTTTGTCTTCCATCTTGTATCTGTTTCTATTTCAAGAATATCAGTATGTCCAAGAAAATCAATTAAATATACAAAAGTAGATTATTTCCAATCTGAGTAAAAATTAAATGCCTTGGCTGAAAAATAAACTATCCTATTTAAAGTTTAAATTTTTTTCTTTTTTACTTAAAAATTTGTTTTGTTTTTTAATGGTACTTTATTTTTTTAACTTAAAATTCCAATTTTTTGGATCCGTATCGCTTTTATCCGGACCTTGTGTCATTCAATAATAACGTTCGACGATGGAATGATCTAAAATCTTACTGGTTTTTAGCACTCAACACAGGAGTTCAACTTTCAAACAAGTAGTTGAATTTTCAGCGAAAAACGGATGAGTTCTGAATGTAATTTAGTTGATCTTTTAAGCAAGAAAAGGTTATTAATTTGAATCAAAAGCAGCTAAATCGAATGAAAAAGAGAGTTATTTATATTTTTAATCAAAAGTTAATAGCTTTCCATGAAGTAGTTAAACTTTCCATCAAATAATTACATTTTAAACTGACAAGATGAATTTTTACCAAAAGGCATTATTTTTTAAACCAGAAAAGTCGAATTTTTAACAAAAATGTATGTTCGTATTATGTTTGCAATGGAAGTAACAAAATCAAGTTCATTAAAGGATCAAGTCATAAACGGAACAGATTTTGAAGAAGGTACGTTGGTTTGGGCGATCGTCTTTTCCTCCACGGCTACCTGCGGAAACTTCCCCTTCCACTGCCAAACAACTCTACCCCTCACTAGATTCGAAGTTGCTTCAGGCCCTCGGTGTTAGGGTAGGGCGAGGCGAGATGAGCATAGGGGGTAAGATGAGTCACTTAATTTTCTCGTCTGTTATCATTTATTTTGTATTTTTTTTTTTGTATAAATAGCGGAAAAAACATTATCAAACTTCTTTTTTGAAAATTTTTCACTTAATTTTAAATAAATCTGGAAAAAACTAAAGTAAAAATTTTAAGACCTGTATTTTGCTATTTTGCATTTCTTTAAATGGTTCAAGAATCACGAAAAATCACATATTAGATGTTTTTCCAGTGGCTATTTAGATAGCTTATTTATTAGACCTTAAGGTTTCAACAGAATTATATATAATTGTAAAACCGAAATAGGTGAAATTTTGATTTGACTAAAAATTGGAATATGGGGCGGAACGAGCCACCTCTTCCTGTGCATTAACCTAACCTCGGTAGGTTAGGATGTAATGTTTCATATTATCAGATTGTGCAGGCTGTTAATGATTGTATAAATATATAAAAAACTAATCTTGTCGGCAAAAATTCTCAGAAAAAGTATGACAGCAGCACTATTGTAGGCATGATAAAATAATATGAGTTGCTGTCAACCAGAAGATAAAGCACAGTTTTTCTGTGTGTATTTCTTAAATAACTTTATTTGAAAACTCGTAAAATGCTTTAGAAGTAAGAAAAACATTGTCGTGGTTTAAAAATACGGAAAAAGTTTTAAAAATCGGTTTAATACCTTAATATATATGAAATTCAGTGTCATGCAGTCATTGCACTCACCATTGTAGTCGAAAATTGCTATATTTATTCCTATAATACAATTATTAAAAGATGTGAATATAATTCGTTTTTCTATTTACTCTTTCAAGTTTAGTTACGGTATAGGTTAGGATAAACGATTACGTCATTTAAAAATTGAATACTTTAAATTTTCCATTCAATTTTGGAAGGCTATGTGTTAGATATGTTTTTATTTTAAAATGTTCAAACTTAACAAGACTCTTAATTACAAATAATATATAATAAGTCATTTAATTACCAGGTGTATACATGTGAAACCGGTATTGCCATTTAGCGGCCAGTAGGCACACTTGTAGGCACTGTCGGAACTTACCATTTGTGCTAATTGGCGTATTGT
>NC_046666.1:75244-83867 GCF_010883055.1 Belonocnema kinseyi
GGGCGCATACTTTGAATAAAATATTTGTTATCATTCTCTTGAAATAAATGTGTTTTTTTCTTGAAAAAATACCGGTTTCATATGTATACACCTGGTAAGTGACCCATCTCGCCCCATTCCCTGGCTCATCCCGCCCCAGGCATGAGGCGATATGAGCCAAGCGCACTTGTTCTTTATTTTCGTTTCTAAATCCGCATATACTTTTTTGTCTTTCAACTTACCCATTTCATTGTTATTTCCACGCCTATTCCTCGATTAAAATGCTAATAGGTCGACAAAATCCCTGACAATTGGACGAGTTTAAGAATATAATCGCAAATATACTTAGATTCTCAACAATTTCGAATAGAATATTAAATTTTCATAAACTACCGATGGCGTTAATGAAGAGATTCTAGATAAATTTTGTATTATTTTTACATTTTCATCAGAGAAGGTATTAGATTTGTGTAAAATTTGACCCACCCCTCATTTTTTGTCAAATGTCCACGTTTTAAGAACCCCTGAATCGAAAAACAGGTTTTTACGAATGTGTCTGTCTGTATGCCTGTCTGTATATCTGTCTGTCTGTGAAGTCGATAACTTTTGAAAAAAATAATGTATTAGATTGCTCTTTGGTACACTCGTTTAGTGTCCTAAACTTAAGGTCAATTTTGGATGAAAATTAAAAAAGTGGCCACATTTTGAATGTTTTTGAGACCGCTGTTTTAAAAATTCTAAAATTCTCTGTACGAATATTGATAGAATTCAAAAAATTTAACAATTTATTCTAATGACTTTTTTTTTTTAATCAAAAATTACTGGAGTTATAGCATTTTCAAAATCCAGAAAAACAAACTAAAATGAACAATTTAAGCCAAACAACGCATGATACGAAAAAAAGCCTGGAAAAGAAAAACGTTGCTTTTTGATAGCCCTACAAGATTATGATAACAACTTTTTTAGTTTGGTCATAAAGTTAAAAATTCAAAATTTGATCGTACAAAAAATGTTTGAAATCACATTTTTTCAAAATGTAAAAATTCTATGCACGGTTGTTCATAGTACTTTAAAACATTAACAATTTATCGTTCTGACTTTTTTTATCAAAAGAAAATTATCAGAGTTAGAGCATTTTCAAAATCCAAAAAACTACATCTTAAACTTAATGTTCATATTCCTAGTATATTTGCAATAATTCTGATAGATAGCGACTTCTCTTAAGTCCTTTCTTCGGAAAAAAATATATTCTTAAAATTTCCGATTTTTACGTTGTATTTGTTTAAATAATAAATTCCACAAAGTAAAGTTGAAAAATCGGGCCGAATTACGTTCTGCAGAATTTAATTTTGAGCACTTTCAAAAATAAAAACATCAAAATTGGTCAAGAATTGTAGGCTGTAGTGGGTTATGAACAGTAAAATCCAAGGTAAAATCCGTATTCCTCCCACTGTGCGGCGGTTTAAATTATGGAACTTTCACTGTATTTTAATAAACAACATGGAACATTTTATGTTAAAGTGAAAAGATATATTTATTTAAAAAAATTCTTACCTAGAAATATAAAAAATTAATGCGAGACTGCTGTATTTTAATCAAAATGCCGATCGTTTTATGTTACACCAAAGGATATCTTCTTTGTTTTCTTATTCTTCCGTAGAAGTATAGAAAATTAAATAAAAACTGTACTTTATTAATTGATTTCTTAAATTTTAAATATTATTTTAATTGTAAGCATGTGGCCAGTAATACTTCTGTATGCACTAAAAGTGCGACGCAGAAACTGTAGTTTGAAAAATACGCAAAAGTCCCCTGATTATGAAAATGAAGGTCACTTTTTCTAAATTTGGTGCAACAATTGTTGAAACAATTTTTTTAACAATTACATTATTGTTTATGATAAAAGTTTTGTACAATTATTTTCGGAAAGTTCGTAGAGAAACAAACCTTGTATGCCGTAACAAATTTTTCATGCAACGACCCGTTTTCAAGTTTTCCGGTAGAACTACAACTTTTCTTAATATGTAAGTATTAAAAATGGTCCTTTCTTAACAAATATGTATACATTTTTTCATTCTTTATCAAAGACTTCGTGGATACTGTACAAGGTCGGTGCTATAACTTGTGTAAAAAAATTGTGCAAAAATCTTAATTGCGTTTTTGTTAATAACAATTTTTCTAAACAATCACGGATATTTTATATCGCTTCAGTTTTCGAACGTGTTTTTAAGTTTAGATACGAAACAAACAGTTGGACTCTTATAGATTTTCTTTTAATTCAAATCATTTGTTAACTATGGCCTTATAAGCAATTAATTGAAAAATAATGTTTGGTCTGCCCCAGGTGCAATTTTACAGTTAAGATTTTTGATGTTTTAATGTTATGTACCTTATGAGTTCCTTATAATCTTTCTCTCTGTCACCACTCTGAAAATATCCTTCTTTTTTCTATAACAATTGTTATCGAATAAATCCTAGACGTAGATAATCTGTTTCTTTCATTCGCATTCCTTTGAATCAGATGAAGAGAAAACTATTATATCTCCTATATTTGATCCTAATGCTGAGAATTTGTTAATTACCGCCTTATAAACAATCAATTGCAAAATAGTGAAGGCCAAAGATTATGTTGCAGTTAATTGTTTATAAAGCCGTAATGAAGAAAGTGTTTGAGTTAAAGGGAAATTTAAGAGAGAAAAAAGTTTTTCATTGTGACTGATGCAAGCAACGCGAATAAAAAATCAGATTCGTAAATGTAGGATTTTGTTGACAACAATTGTTATTAACAAAAAAAACGATAATTTGAGAGTGGTGACAGAGACAAAGATTTTCATGGGGCTATGAGATAAATAACTAAAAACACCGAGCATCTTAACTGTAAAAGTGCACCTGGGACAGATCAAACATTATTTTGCAGTTATTTGTTTATAAGGCGATAGTTAAAAAGTAATTTGTAAAAAATCTAAAAGAGACAAAGTTTTTGTTTAATATCTCATTTTAAAATCACGTTTAAATACAAAAGCTGTATGAAATATCCCTATTTGTTTATGAAAACTGTTATTAACCAAAAAACAATTGAGATTTTTTCAAGACAACAAAATTATTTGTAATAAAGATAATTTCCCCAAGATTTCCCTACAAAATATATAGCATCGAGCGCGTAAAATTTGAACTAAGTGTTTTATTAAGAAGATCAAAAACTTGCTCACGTAGTTGTTAAAAAAGGAGTGGAACAAGTGACCGGAAAAATGATTTGAATTTTTTTTGAAAATTTTTGGTCCAACAGTTTCCGAGATATGTAGCCAAAATGTTTCAATTGTGGTGCAAATTCAATTGTTTATAACGCTCTCACTTGAAGAGGGGTGGGGGACGACCCAATATCCATTACGTTGGACCTGAGTCCCAGGACAGTGGAAAGAGACTGTGACCATTCTTGATCGGCGTGACACATTATTGCCGCCTTGAGGCTTCGATGCCACCGCTCAATCATGCCGTTGGCGGCAGGGTGGTAAGCAGTGGTACGGATTTGGTTGCAACCGATTAGTTGCAGTAAGGCTCGGAATACCTGAGCCTCAAATTGGCTACCTTGACCTGTGGTTAAGGTTTCAGGGGTGCGCCGTAACGCGCGATCAACTGGTCGAAGAATGCTCTGCAAACAGTTGGAGCTTCAATGTTAGGAAACGGTATTGCTGCGGACCACCGGGAAAAACGATCTATGATCATTAGACAATAACGATTTCCGTTGCTTATGGTTAACGGACCCACGATGTCCATGTGGATATGCCGAAAATGGGCGCCTGGTGCCGTGAAATCCGCGGGCAGAAGGTGGTTGTGGCGCGAAACCTTTGACTGTTGACACGACGTGCACAGTTTGCACCAGTCGGTGATGTTTCGCCGTATGGATGGCCAGACGTAACGCTTCCGAATAACGCGTTCCGTTACTCTAACGCTAGGATGCGCTAGGTTATGGAACTGGTAAAAAATACATTTTCGCAATGCTAACGGAATGTACGGACCTAGAGTTTCGCCCATCAGATCGCAGAAGTTGGAGGATTTCCTGAAGTCCCACTGAATCTTTTTGAGATTCAGGGAGCACTTAGGATCTTTGAGAAGAGTTTTTAGTTTCTCATCAGACTCCTGTGTCTCAGCAAGCTCAGGAAGACTAAACTCGGTCGGAATTTGAATTGCGTCCACTCGTGATAAGAAATCAGCCACGACGTTGTCCACCCCAGAAAGATGTTCGATCTGGGTTGCGAATTGAGATATAAAGGACAGCTGTCGTTGTTGCCGAGGTGAGGCCTTTTCGGCTTTCTGGTGGAACGTGAAAATCAATCGCTTATGGTCAATTACTACCTTGAAGCTTTGCCCCTCGAGGAAGTATTTGAAGTACCGAATAGACACGAAAAAGGCAGTTAGTTCCCGGTCGTATGCGCTATAATTTCTCTGCGCGGGGGAAAACTTTCTTGAAAAGAAAGCTAGCGGCTTCCATTCTCCGTTGACCCGTTGTTCAAGGGGGAGTCTCCCTTGAACAACGGATCAACGAAAAATGGAAGCCGCTAGCTTTCTTTTCAAGAAAGTTTTCCCCGGCGCAGAGAAATTATAGCGCATACGACTGGGAACTAACTGCCTTTTTCGTGTCTATTCGGTACTTCAAAGTCTCGGCATCGTGAGAAGGATGAGCGAGCAGTGTCGCACTGCCAGGTCACGCCGGTAAAAGTTTACCAGGCCCAGAAACCTTCTGAGTTCGATGACATTATTCGGCTTCGAAAGTCTGTGATAGCCTCTACTTTGTTGGGCGTAAGCGAGCAGCTCTTTCGCTGACAGTGTAACCTAGGAACTCGAGTTTCAATTTTCCGAATTGGCATTTAGCGAGGTTAATGTGGAGAGAGAATTCTTTTAGACGCTGGAAAACAATTCGCAAAATATTCTCATGCCCGTCCTCATTGGAAGAAGCAATAAAAATATCGTCAATTTAAGTAAAAATGAAGTCAAGATCCCCAAGAGCCTGGCGGATATACCTTTGAAAGGCTTGACTCACGTTACGCAGCCCGAACGTCATCCTCGTAAACTCAAAGAGTCCAAAAGGAGTGATGACGGCAGTTTTAGGAATATCATCGGGCGCGATCGGAATTTGATGATATGCCATATGTAGGTCTATTTTAGAGAAGATTCTTTTACCGAAGAGAATGGTTGGAAAGTCTCTGAGATGCGGAACAGGATACCTGTCCGGGATAGTTGCTGCGTTCAGCCTGAGGTAATAGCCACAAACGCGCCATTCTTTGCTCTTTTTGCGCACCAGGTGAATGGAGAGAAATAAGTAGCCACGAAGTAACTCAACAAACTGACTTTATTTTAATTCAGAGAACATTGCTCGTTCTGACGCAAGATGCGTTTAGACTTTGTACAATTCAGAAAACATTGCTCGTTCTCAAGTAGGTGTGATCGACTGGTCGGCCGGACAGTAAGTGTGACGAGCAATGCTCGAGTCGTGAGGCGGACGCTACCGCGAGGAGTAGGGAGACGTTGATGATAGCGGGAAAGCTGAGAAAGGCGGGGGCTGGTAGTAGGGAGAATGAAGAGTGAAACTCACTCGTGCGCTGTGTGCTACAGAGTTACAGATAGCGCATATCCCTATTATATTGACGCATGGTACAACCGCCTAGATTGAAGTGCTGTAATGGGCGCTATAAGCCCTGTGCACATTCCCTACAGAAGATGGTAGCCAGCGCCACCTATTAATTTTCGCAGAACAACGATCCCTGCACTCTGCTCATTCGATAAGGCAGCAGGCTGACGTATCACCTGTAAAGGGGCCGGTACTGCAGATTTCCACCGCACCTCCCTTTTAGACCTTAGCGAGTAGCGACACCTACCTATCGTTTTGCGAACTGCGATCATCAAATCCATCGTCTGAATATTTCAAAAAGCGGCAACCATCATGTTGAATCCATGTTACGTCAATGTTTCGTGCTATATTGCGGTTGTTGCAGTAAATAAGGATGCAGTATTGAGGCAATATTCTGTGCTAATAGGGTTCTTGTTGTCCTCGTTTTCCATACTGTCACTGATTTTTCGCTCTCTTCACTCGACGTCATCCGTCTTCTGAATCACTACTTTAGGAAATAAACGCGCATTAGGCATGTCGCGTGAACCCCCTTTCGCGAAAGAACTGTGGCACCGGTGCCACGATAGGAAATAAGTCTTTTCAAGTAACAAATAGCGAACCCAGTCCCTTTTTCTGATGTCTTACTTTTTTGGAGGAAATAGATTGCGATGGTGTTCACTTGGAGAGCTCGATTAGGTGGGTCGTTTATTGATATTAATTTTCACTGTAAAGAAACATGAAATTCAAATGATGTACTACTAGTTAATAGGCTCGGTTTAATTTAACGTTTCTCGATTTATATTGCCTAATACCTTAGACTTTTGATCAGGTTGTCAACTTTCTGCAGCGTTTTTATCCCACTTAATTCTAAACAATTCCAAATCGAAAACAGTCAATCTTTTTTGGATGGCTTTTTTAAAAGTCGTTAAAAATCAAATATAATGATAATCATATACATATACATATTTTGCAATGTGGGATTTCCCCATGGACCCAAAACCCTATTTATTAAAGATCACTTTAGAAGTTTAGATTTTAGAAGCCTACATTGTCCTATTCGGTGAGTGCTCCTCCTCCTCCATCACTTAAATGCTTGATATTGTTTGCGGACAATATCAGCTTGGGCGATTTCCACTTCATCGCGGTGAACCTGCTCGTCATAACCCTCTCCACTCGACTTCTCCTCACGCCCCTGACTCAGCGAGATTGCTATGCCGGGCTTTGCCAACGGGACGCTCCTTTGTCATAATAATGCATAAAATGCCATAAATAAAAATGTTATATTTTTGCAATCAGCAAATTAAAAATATTATATTCGGAATCTATGTTTTTTGCGATTCCAACGATATGTAACTTGCAATTAAAATATTGAAATTATACTAAGTTATGGCAGATATTTGTTTGTTTTACCCTGACTAAATAGCATTATGGAATTATCCGTAGAATATTTGAAAATGCATCAGTTTATTTGATAGGAAATTCGCCTGTTGACAATTTAATAGAATACGAGGTATGTTCAAAAAGTAAGGTGACTTTTCAATTTTCGCGGGCTACGTACATTCAAGTTTTAAATTTTTTATTTTGTTGTGTTGGTACACTCGTCACGATCGTATGTTCACAGTTTTGATTATATAGCTCGTGTTGCTTTTCTGGCAGAGGCGTAAAAGGTTCGAAGGGTTTGGTGTGCTCGGCGATTTTCTTCTTTCGAAAAAAATGGAGCAAAGATTTTTAATTAAATTTTGTGTGAAAAATGGAATCCAGTGCTCTAAAACTCTTTAAATGTTGACAATTGCATACGGTGAGTCTACTCTAAGTAAGAAAATTGTGTATAAGTGGTACAAGCTGTTCCAAGAAGGCAGAGAGGATGTCGAAGACGAACCTCGCCCTGGACGTCCCAGTACGTCAACAACAGATGAAAACGTTCAAGCAGTGGAAGAAATGGTGTTGAAAAATCGCCGAATTACCATCAGAGAAGTTGCTGAAGATGTTGGCATATCGGTTGGCTCATGCCATGCTATCTTTTCGGACTTTTTGGGCATGAGACGTGTGTCAGCCAAATTTTTTCCAAAACTGCTTAATTTTTATCAAAAGATCCATTGCATGACCATCGCTCAGGAGATGTTGAATGAAGTCAATAATGAATCTGATTTTCTCAAAAGGGTTTTGCTCACTGTCTTCTTTGATTACCGTGATGTAGTGCATCAGGAATTCTTACCACAAGGTCGTACGGTCAATAAGGAGTATTAACTTCAAGTAATTTGCCGTTTGCGAGAGACGATACGCAAAAAACGTCCGGAACTTTGGAAAAACAATTCGTGGCTTTTGCATCAGGATAATGCACCTGCTCATTCATCGTTACTTGTGAAAGATTACACAGGCCCACAAAAAAAACAAAAGTGTCTGTGCAATTGACCTGACCTATATATTCTTATGTATTTTTTCGACGCTGAATCCGAATTTGCAATAAAAAAGTAGGGTCCAGCTACTTTTTTATGGGGTTTTGATCGAAAAACCTCATTTTTTACGGTTTTTTCATGGTTTTTTTTAAATAAAAAAAAAAATAAAGAAAATTTTTATTTTTTTGACTTCAGAATCGAATTCGACGGGAAAAAATACATCAAAAACCATGTTTTGATTTTTTTTTTACAAAAATTTCAACCCACCATACAGCAATAAAAAGGCAGAAAATCGCGAAAAGTGAAAATTTGCTTCAAATTTGATTAAAATGACATTAAAATCAAGTTTTACGATTTTAAACCGATTTATAAACATTGAAAATACTTTACTGGAGGTTTTTGAGGTCGCTGATCACGAATTTTAAGTCATTTTTTTCAAAAAACAACTCCTAGTCGGCGTAAGTGGACAATAAACCTGATAAATTGATATTTTTTTTAAAAAATCGATGTTTTTGATACTTTTCTGGAGGTTTTCCACTGCATGAATCACAAAACTAGAACTTTTTTCGACCCTTGATCATAAAGTAAGACTTAGAACCTATTTATAGCGATATTCATGAACTCCATTATAATATTTTTAGCT
>NC_046666.1:83967-85598 GCF_010883055.1 Belonocnema kinseyi
CTCCAGAACAGTATCCAAAACATCGATTTTTTGAAAAAAAAATATCAATTTATCACGTTTATTGTCCACTTACGCCGACTAGGAGTTGTTTTTTGAAAAAAAATGACTTAAAATTCGTGATCAGCGACCTCAAACACCCCCAGTAAAGTATTTTCAATGTTTATAAATCGGTTTAAAATCGTAAAACAAATTCGGATTCAGCGTCGAAAAATACATAAGAATATATAGGTCTGGTCAATTGCACAGACACTTTTGTTTTTTTTGTGGGCCTGTGTTATCTGACCAAAAACAGCACCACAGTCATGCCTCAGCCTCCATATTCGCCGGATTTGGCCCCCAGTGATTTTTTTTTGTTTTCCCAAAATTGAAGAGATCCATGAAAGGACATCGATTTTCAACGATTGAGGAGATAAAAACTGCATCGCTGAAAGAACTCAAGGCTATACCACAAAATGATTACCAGAAGTGCTTCCATGATTGGAAAAAGCGTTGGCACAAGTGTATTATATCTGAGGAGGATTACTTTGAAGGGGACAATATAAATATTGATGAATAAATGAATATTTTTTGAGAAAACCATAAAGTCACCTTATTTTTTGAACACACCTCGTATATAGATTTTTACCCAACTGCCTAGAAGAATATTATGCTTGAAACCAAGTACTTGAATCTTTAAACCAGAAAGACGAATCCTTAACAAAACAGTGCATAATATAAGTTATTTATTATACACATAAACCTATAGAAATACACAATAATTTTATAATATTAAAACTAAGGGCCACACTAGTGTATTAAACACAAGGGCAATTTATTAAAAGGAAATGAAACTTCACTTTCCAGTGAATAGAATTAAAATAAATATACTTATTATAGTAGATTATAATATGGAAAATTTAAGAGCATTAGTTCCACCGGATGAGTAATTGCCTAAAGAATACCAGCAGCTGCCAAGAAACTCTCTGGAGTATGCATTTTTAAAATATCTTCGTATATTACTCCACATGCACATGTAATTGAAATGTCAGATCCATCAATTGCAAAAAACTCCAACCATATTCAATTTAATATTTAGACAGCTAATTTCTATCAATTATGTCCAATTTTCCTCCAGTTTCTTCATAGGAGATTTAACTATACGTCTGATTGTCTAACACTTGTAAATTAATTAGTACATAATATTTAAATAAAATATAATTAGTTTCGATTTCTAAATAGCGTCAATAACACTGACAATAAAATATTATTAATCAATCGCTTTATCATAAAACCTGAATGCCTGAGGGAGTCGGCATCTTGGAACTACTATCGGCGAGAAAACTATAGGCATCTGCCTTTCAAGCTTAACAACTGAATCAAAAAAAATGCTAGCGCAACAAACAAACAGTCATATAAAAGCTGAAAGTGTTCTACGTGAATGAGCTAGAAGACGTTTATGTAAAAAAATGTTTGTGCTTAGCAGACTGAAAAATGTAAAAAAAAAGGAAAGGATTTTCGGGTACATTTAAGAACAGTCAAGTTTAGAGCATTATCACTTACCAGGTGTATACATATGAAACCGGTATTTTTTCAAGAAAAAAACACATTTATTTCAAGAGAATGATAACAAATATTTTATTCAAAGTATGCGC
>NC_046666.1:85698-90555 GCF_010883055.1 Belonocnema kinseyi
ACGCCAATTAGCACAAATGGTAAGTTCCGACAGTGCCTACAAGTGTGCCTACTGGCCGCTAGATGGCAATACCGGTTTCATATGTATACACCTGGTATACGAGGGGCGATGGGAAAAATTTGAAAAAATTCATGAGTATGAGGAAAACTGTTGTGAACCAGTTGCAGTTGAGAAATTGAAAAAATAATAAAAATTGTTGTTTGAAAGTACAAAAATGTGCAACTATATTATCTTCAGTTCTAATACAGATATTAAAGTGATTCAAACTGCAGACTGTAATGGATAGGCTCGGTATTTATTTTCAATCACCCGCAAGGACGTGTTAGTCTTATTTTTTGTGAAAATCGCGATATTTTTAGACATTTTTTGTGTTGAAAATTAAATTATTAAACCTTTAAAAATTAAACCTTAAAATCAAATTGAAGCCAATTTCATGATAATAATAATTTCTCGGATAGCTAAGATGAATTGTTTTGAAACATTTGAAATCAAAATTACTCCCTTGGGCTTGCAAATAACTTTCGAAATATTTATTAAAATAATTATTGGATAAATTTAACATTTAGCCAACTTTAACTCCTAGATTGATTAAAAGACCTCGGAGAATGTTTCTCTCAATAACACAGAATGGAAACTGGCAATACTTCTAGTTCGAAGATGCCGACTCCCTCAGGCATTCAGGTTTTTTGATAAAGCGATTGATTAATAATATTTTATTGTCAGTGCTATTGACGCTATTTAGAAATCGAAGCTAATTATATTTTATTTAAATAATATGTACTAATTAATTTATAAGTGTTAGACAATCAGACGAATAGTTAAATCTACTATGAAAAAACTGGAGGAAAATTGGACATAATTGATAGAAATTAGCTGTCTAAATATTAAATTGAATATGGTTTTCATTTTAATTCTATTCACTGGAAAGTGAAGTTTCATTTCCTTTTAATAAATTGCCCTTGTGTTTAATACACCAGTGTGGCCCTTAGTTTTCAAAATCCTTTATTTCACCCCCTAGTTGTGTTTGATTGCCCAAGAATCGACCATCATTTTTAATATTATAAAATTATTGTGTATTTCTATAGGTGTATGTGTATAATAAATAACTTATATTATGCACTGTTTTGTTAAGGATTCGTCTTTCTGGTTTAAAGATTCAAGTACTTGGTTTCAAGCATAATATTCTTCTAGACAGTTGGGTAAAAATCTATATATTCTATTAAATTGTCAACATGGCGAATTTTCTACCAAATAAACTGATGCAATTTCAACTATTCTACGGATAATTCCATAATGCTATCTAGTCACCCGTGTAGGAATCCAATCAGGGATCCGGCCAGGTCCCAGCCGGACAGCCCCGTTTTAAGCCGGGCGCTGGTCGGAAAATCCGGCCGGGATCCGGTCGGGTAATCCTGCCAAAAAGCGGTTAAGAAATGTTGCTCCAGGCGAGAAATTGGTAACTTGTTTTGTCTTTTAAAGCTCATCGTAAGGATTACGGTGAACTTTAAAAGTCAAATCAAGTGAACCAATTCTGCCAAGAAAATTGGAGTAGAATTTTATTCCCTGATGATAGAATTTCATAGCAATTTAGAAGCCACGTGGTGATTTAAGGTTAGGAAGGAAGAAAGTAAAAACTGTATACACAAGACTATATTTTAATTTAAAATAATAATTTTTTCGCTCACTAAGTGGGGGATTCAAACTAATTACTGAAATAAAGTTGATTTTAACCGCAAGTCTCGATTTTATTTGCAAACTTCGAAGAGACGACGCGACGTGAGTGTAAGGAGCATTCTCGTTCCAGGTGCGAAACTGAAAATTACTGAGTGTTAATGCAGACGACAGACACAGCAGGCGCTATATATGACTGTAAATTTGAAATTGTAAGGCTAAACATTGTCTGAATATAGAGAAGTTTATAACAATTGTATCATTTCTGTTGTTGCACATAGCAGAATCGATAACAGTTTAATTTAAAATGTTAAATTATTCAAAAAAATTTCATGTTTATTTTTTAAAGAATATAAAAAGGCTGATTTTTGTTTCACTGATCTAATAAATCTTTAAATTATAATTTTCAAATAATAATTCATCTAGCATCCATAATTACGTCTTTGATAATATCACGGCTCTTAAAAAATGTGTAATTTCTACAAAAACATCAACCTGACCAGTGCCCAGCCGGCTCTCGACCATAAGATATAAGCAGGCTTGACCCGGCCAGTAACCGGCCGGCCCCAGACTACGTGATTCGAAAAAAATTTAGCACGACCGGTTCCCGCCCGGTTCCTGTCCATGAAACCCAGCCAGGGGTAGCCCGGCCGGGATCCAACCAGAAACTATAACATTTTTATGTATGGCATTTAATGCCTCATTAGGACAAAGGAGCGTCCCGCTGGCAAAGCCCGGCATAGCAATCTCGCTCAGTCAGGGGCGTGAGGAGAAGTCGAGTGGAGAGGGTAAGACGAGCAGGCACACCGCGATGAAATGGATACTGCCCAGTAGCAGACAGGTGCCATCCCTTGCCCTGCGTGGGGTCATTGTCATAAAAGGCCGAGTGCTAAACATTAACATGTTGCCATTGTACACCTTTTTGTTGAAAAGATAGATCGATTATCACCCATTATTGCAGACTTACACAAAGTTGTGAATATAGAAAAGGTAGTCGCCGAACGACACCCGTGAAAAATACGACTTCACTGAACTTTTAAAGGTTTAATACCTAAATGCGAGCGAACATAGTATAGAGTTGAATTGTCATCTACCTATTTTAGAAAATTATTGAGCTACGACTACATTCTTAAAAGAGAATTATTTTATTTGGATAAACCAAATTTTCTTTTTATAATTATAAAATAAATGTGACTACGACCAAAAAGTTGATTTTCAATAAAGTTATAAATTGAGCATAGGGCAAAATATTATGTAAACGAGAGTCGGTTGATTTAAGGAATAAAAATCTTAAATGGAATACATAAAATCTCATTCCTCCTCCACGCGCAACCGCAATATTTAATAAAAAGTTCTAAAAACAATTTAAATTGTTATAAAATTAACAGTAACTGAAACCTACTAGTTACAATATAGAATATTGGAACATCTTCAGCTAATATTACTTCATGAAACTTAGGCAATTTCAACACTTTTCCTGTTATTCACAAGCACTGCGAACTTCAAATAGATAAAATGGCCATTTTTTCGTCACATTTGTTTGTTTATTTATAAAAATTTGAAAACCTAATTGAAAAATCATGCTCGACAACTCTCTTAGAAATCTTACGTACGTTTTTTTGAACCAAAAATGGAATGTTTTACCCACTGTGGGCCGGGAATGTGAGAATGAGATTATATGAACTCCCGCCTAACACAACGCTGCTGAAGGTTGTTTGAAATTCTCAGCATAAAACACTAACCAGCTATGACTCTTGGTTGAAACTAACGGCCTCCCACCCCTGCCCCCAAACCCTCGTTAATCGAAGTTTTGTTTGTCACTAAGGTAGGGATTTAATTTAGAAGTTGAAAAAAGGTAAGGCTGGTGTTTCGACCGTATGTGCTACGCTTAGATCGTAAAAATAAAATTGGAAATGAGTAAATTCAGTTTTTGGAAAACCGGCAGATGTTGCAGTAAAATGTTTAATAACCAACTTTTTTAAAGAATGCGCTTCTTTCAAAAGAGACAATGAAACTAGTTCTGTTTTAATATCAATGCATGTTATGAATTGTAATAATATACATTTATGGAAATGATATAAAAGTTGAGGTACAAATTCGAGTGCGAAGCACGAGATACGTGACAAGAATGTATTCGTCAAAGCGGAAGGAGCTTTAACAAAAAAAGTCGCTGTCACTAAATTACTGTTGTCGATGTTTTGACTTTAAGTTTAAAAAAATCTGTGCACAAGTGTAAGCAATATACAAAGACCGAGCGACAACCAACAGTCGCGCGCCCTAGGCGCGTTCAAAGTTGCGAGCCGCGCGCGCAGCGCGCCATGAGAATGTGCCCAAGAAGCGGGCGGATTTTTTCTATTATTTTTCAATTTTCTAAAAACTTTTAGATTAACCGTACAAATATTTGTATGTTAAATACCCTAATCTTATATTTTGATAAAGGTTTATTCCATTTATTTCGCCTAGGTCTGCTGTGGCTTATTTTAAAAGAAATTGATACATAACTATTGTATTTATCAAGGATCTTTAGGCTTATTTTTTATGTAAATTTAGTTGAATGTTATTTTTATCTTGAATTTATATTTTCAAAATGGAAGGTGCAGAAAATTTTATAGATATTCATTCGAAATATTGACGAAAGCGTCAAAAAGGTCAAATTTCATACCGACAATTTTTATATTACTTTATCCAAAATTGCAAAAAGTGATGGAATTCTAGAAAAAAGTATACAAAATTAATCTTGTGAGATAAGTTCTAAAATTTTAAAAGATCATAAATATTCATAAAGGTACAAAATTGTAGAAAATAGTTATTTTTACTTGCAAATTAAATTGTTATCTATTATTTAGCCATAGATTCATTCTAGAATACAAATTTAAATATTAGCAAATAAAATACGTCTGACGAATAAATTATATTTTACTCTATAAAATTAGAGCTTTTTATTATTATTATTATTATTATTATTATTACACTAAAATTTTTTTTAAATTAAAAATTTAAATTATTATTATTATAATTATTATTATTTTAAATTAAATTAAAAATTTAAATTTAAAATAAAATTTCGGGGTAGTAAGGACTGTCATGTGAGGTTCCCCACTTGGGTCCATTAGTAGCCAAGGTCTTTGTTTCAGGCGTCATTCACTCTACTGACACTCTTTTTATTAACTATTTGCCGCCATACTT
>NC_046666.1:90655-97340 GCF_010883055.1 Belonocnema kinseyi
ACTATTTCTCATGTTGACAATTTCTGTACTTTTGTTTCCTTTCATTTTTTTATGAAGTAGTTTCCTGCTTCCTTCAAAGTCGTTTTGTATTTTTATCTCTTCCTCTGCTCTTATTGTATAGTATCTTTACTTTCTTTAACTAATCGTTTAAGTATCCTGTTTTCGCGTCTATAATCATTTCTACGTCTATTTCTTTCCTCATTACTAAGACCTGCGATGTTCAAAGTTGTGTGTTTGTTTATAATTTTATAATGTTTATAATGTTTATTATTTTATAATATACATTTTTCTTGAAGTTTTATGCAAATTTATACTGAAAATCAAATTTTTAAACTAAAATAAAATAATTTAATAAATTTAAGGTACAAATGATAATCTTGTTGTCCTAGTTCCTTGTTAAAAACCCTAAATAGCCTAAACTTGTGAAATTTTTGTTGGTTTTTACATATAAATTATAAGGTTTCCTCTTCACTTTCACAATTTAATATTTTAATTTTTGTGTAAAAAGTTACTAAATTTTTAAATTTTGTTCATCCATGGTTATAAGCTGCTTCTCGTCAAGGTTTTAATTGTGGATACTTATATATATATGTACAAAAGTTTTATTTTTATTGGGAAAATAGTTGATAGTGAATAATTTAATTTAAATAAACGAAAATTTATAAAACAATCTTATTAAACTGCAGAATATTTTTAAGCGGGAGGACTGAAAAATCTCAAATAATAAAGTTCCCAATACTAAAATACCCGAAGAATTAATTTTCCGATTAATGAAATTCTCGAATTGGACAATTCTCATGATGAAATTCTCCAATAATAAAAGTCCTAAATGAAAAAGTTCCTGAACATTTTATAATATTATCAAACTGAAAAATTCCCGAATTATGAAATGCCCGACTGTTTATGCAATTACGGAATTTGAAAATTCCCGAACAATAAAATTTCCGACAGGATTTTTTTTGTTCATTTAGAAAATAAGCTAAATTATTGGAAATAAAATTGTATTAAAATAATTAAGATTTGGAAATTTCATTATTCGGGAATTTTCAAATCGGAAATTTTCCAATCCGAGAATTTTATTATTCAGGAATGTTCCAATTTGGGCATCTTATTATTAAGAAATTTTTTTGTTTGAATTTTATTACTAGGGAATTTTATTTTTCGAGAATTTTATTTTCCAAAACATTTCAGTCTTTCTTCCAAATTTTCCAAACTGTCGGTTTTAAATTTAAATTCCTTTTTTCACCACAGAAAACCAAAATGAGTTGATGTCCATGGCTATGGCAAGAGATAAGGACATGAATGCAATTATATTTCCCTACACGGAGAAAACTAGATACTAGCAAGTAGATCCTCACGCAAGCGCAAGAAAAACTTTTCCAACATTGGGACGCCGCATCGCACGTATACCATCTTCTTGTGCGAAGACTTCCGAAGAGAAGAAGAAATTTTAAAACGGCGTTTTCGCGTACTTTTTTAAATAGTGTAATTTTGTGAAGTGAAATTGTTGTGTTTAAAGTGTGTATAACGTGATAATTGCTAAATCGTTTTTCAGCGAGTATAGCTTTTCTTTTTATATTATTTCAAAATTTAAAGCTAATGAAACCTAACATCTAAACAAGAAAAGCTTTTGATCTTCCAAAACAGTTTCATCAAACATAATATCATTTCTTTACAAGTCATTCAAATATGGATGTTAGCACATTGCTGAAAGATTGGGATGTCGAGGACTCCATAGTAAAGAAGTTTGAAGGTACGTGTAATAATTATTAGTAATTTGAGAGCATTGCGACGCTTCGTATAGAAAACCGAAAATATTTCGTTTGTGCTCACCGAATTGCTAGGCGAAACCTACAAATTATTTTTACTTCATTTTTCTAATTTTATTTCTAGATAACGAAATCGATCTAGAATCGTTTCATTTGTTAGAAGATGCGGATATTTCCCTTTTAATACCACAGTTAAGGCCAAAAGTGAAATTCATGAAGAGATTTCGTCAGTTCTTAAAAACGGTATGACACAATTTGGCTCAAAAAACTTAAATTGAATTATCAGTTTTGTGTTCGTTTTTATTTTATTGTTTTGTTATTAAGTGAATTTTTTAAAAACATTTGTAGTCATTGAAGTTGATGAACTTTAGGTTGAAAAGATTAAAACTTATAACTCATTTTTATAATATATCTTTATACATATCTCTATATCTTTATAATTTATCTTTCAGAATCAGGTGACTCCAGAGGATCCTCCTATGGGCACGAATGAGTGTAATGAAGCAGAGAATACGCTTGGTACAAATGCAGTACAAAAGCCAATTGATGAGGAAGACGGTATAGAAGAAAGTGCATGTAAGTAGATTCTTTTTCTCTATGAACCCCTAATTTTTGTGGAATGGGATTGTGAGGTTATGATTTTTTTATTTGCCTAGGAAAACCCTTTTTTTTTAATAGTTTTGAAACCTAAAATATATAATTAAATTCTTTATTATTTAATAGGGAATGTTAGGAATTATCTTTTGAACGAAGAAGATGGTTCTTTAATTCTTGAGACGAACTCAAAGATCGTTTTTAAAAAAACTATACTAGACTCAGCACCAATACGTAAAAGGCAAAAAAAAGGAGGCTGAATTTGAAATCAAGGCCCCGAAGCCACGTCTGAGGTTCCGAAATTTCCAGAACCAAATCACCAATCATTGAGATCGAACCGCATTTTGCAACCGCTTCTGAGAAGAAATGATCGACCATTCGAAAGCAACGCGAATGACTACGAAGAACCACCGATCTTTCCGAATGTAAGTTTAATATATTTTAATTTCTGTTCCTTATTTCAAAGATAAAACAAACATAACCATACATTGCTCCAAAAGTAATTAATATCTTTCTTCTTCTTTGTAGTTTCCAGTTTTCTTCTGTTACTCAATTGATTCTTCTTCTTCTTTGTTGTTTCTTGTATTCTTCTAAATTTTCTTATCTTAATAGCGCAAATTACACTCCTCCTCCTGGTCGAACTTGATTGGCCAATCAAGTTCGACCAGTCCCCACGGTGGGGCGCTCTGGCCAATCACAGGCATCATAGAAAGTATACCTAAGAACATCATGACCTGATACCTCAGTTTCAGGTCAACCCTGAATATGTGAACTGCAATGTTCACGAAACGTCGGCAAACAATTCGTAGTTTTTTACACGAGTGAAACCCGAAATATCACTTTTTATCAAAATGAATCATCGTGAAATCATAAAATCTATTATTAAGCAATATGCTTCTTTGTGGTCATTTCTGAACAAAATTATTCAGATTCTTACATTTTTTAAACAGGAAAAAAATCCGAAGATTCATACACTTTCAAAAATTTATAATATTTCACATATCGTTCTTACTAAAGTTTGTTGAAGTTTGTTTCGAAAATTAAGAAAATAGTTGTTTGGTCTCAATGCAAAGAACTCAAACTATTTATAAACAATCTTTGCAGATGGGAATGAATCTTGAGCTTAGTGTCTCTTAAAAAAAATTAATTTAGGACCCAATAAAATTTATTTTCTTATTACAAATTTTTGGAAATGCTTGCAAGGCACTCTTTTTTAAATTTTGGGAAATAAATTGGAACATATTGGAAATCTTAGAACTAATCAATACAAATGTCATTTGAAATTTTTCAATGAAACTTAAGAAAATATTTTTCATTCCCTTGACGCACTGCAAAATTAAGTTTACCTAAATTTGGTTAAAATCCTGAAAAATTAAAAAAAATATCTAAAAGTCTCCTATATGTTTTTCAAAATATTTTGATGTCTTTGAAACTCAAAATTATTCTTTCAAAATTAAACATTAACTCTTTAAAACTTGTTCACAAATCTTTAGAACAAATTTATTCTCAAAATTATTACAAAGATTTAAATTTTTGTTCAAATTCTTGAAAGTAAGTTTTTTCCATAATTTGATTTTACTTATTTCTTTCAAAGTGTAAAAAAGTTTAGTTATTATAGTTTGGCAGCAGAATGTTAAGAACCAAATTATTTTGAAACATTCAACAATTATTTAAAATTTTTAGGTTACAAATGTTTAAATGTTCTCTTCTATCAATAATTTTTCGAAACATTTCAAAAGAAATTTTATGACGAAGTAAAATTGTTTATTACATCACTTATAAATTACCTCTTATAATAAGGAAGAACATTAAAAAAATTACTGAAATTAATTTTATGTCTATTAATATGTTTAGTTCTATCAAATTTGTCGTTGAAAAACGAACATTTTTATACAGTTCTGTATTGCAACCCGTCAAATCTACAAATATATTTATAAACAAAACTTTATTAATGATGAAACAATGTGTTATTCGTATATAAACTTATTTATTTTGTTTAATCGATTATGAAAATAATTACATATATTTATTGTAAAATTATATGAATTTTTAAGTATATTATATAATATAAAAATGATGAGGTACACTAAAAATTGTTAGTTGAGCCAACTATTTGGTTTTTAGGATAATGCACTACTATTTTATTAGTTTAGGTTAATTGTAATTTTTATTTTTAAAACAGCGTGGAATCATAAGAAAATCTGCATTTTTTGTAAAAAAAATGTTGTATTTTTAGGTGTTTTTCAATTAAAATTCTTGTTCTTTTTTGAAATAAAAAGGAAAATACATAAAAGAACTGAATCATAAGGTTTAAATATTTTCTGTACTTTCATGTTTGAAAAAACTTGTATCTTAAGTAATAACACAGGATAAACAATTACAAAATATATAAGCTTGAGCAAATAAATAAGTTTCTAAATTTACCTGACTGAAAAATTTATTTTTCTGCGATTAATAATTCAAGTGATAGATTTAAAAAATAGCAATTGGTGTTATATATTTTTAAGTTACGGAATTCGCAATAATTATTATATATTGTATATACAATAAAATTTTTTTGTGGTTTTTGTGAAAAAATGTTTTTTAATTTGATTTTCAATCGATTGTTATATGGAGGGTGAGTTACACGTATGAAAAAGTAATAAAAATACAATGGCATGAACCTGTGAAGAAAAATATAAGAGTAAAATTAACGCAATTGACATGAGATTCATACGCATAATATGCGGAAAAAATCTGATGGACAAAGTGAGTAACGAGATAATTTTCAAAGAATGTGGTGCAGAAGAGACGCTAATAGGCACATGGGAAAGAAATCAGTTAAAATGGTTCGGGCACGTTGAGAGAATGCATAATGAAAGACTAACGAGACAAGTGTATCAAGGTAAAGTAAATGGCAGCGTGTCCAGAGGTAGACCGCGGAAAGAATGGTTAGAATGTATGAATGAGACCCTAGTTAGAAGAGACATAAGAAGTCACAGAAACACGAGAGTCTGCATGAAAAAATGCATGGACATAAAAGAAGCTAGAGAAGTATGCCAGGACAGGAAAGTATGGCGGCAAATAGTTAATAAAAAGAGTGTCAGTAGAGTGAATGACGCCTGAAACAAAAGACCTTGGATACTAATGGACCCAAGTGGGGAACCTCACATGACAGTCCTTCCTACCCCGAAAGGGAAATGGCTTGATGGTTTAATAATAATAAAAACAGGAATGACTCAGTGTTTCAAATGAATGTTACAGAAATTGGAATGAATATTTCTTTGAAATGGGAAAATGTGAATTGATGGAATGAAATATATTTTCAGGTCAAGAAAATATTTTATAGGCTCAAAAAAATATTTTTCCGTCACAAATGATTAATTATCTGAATAAAAAAATATTTCACTGAGTCAAAAAAATATTTCTTTGGTCTAGACCATGCGCAAGTGCAATAAAGTAGTTAGTACTATCAATTGTAGCACACATTTTCCTAAATTAGCAACTGGATTCTTTCAGGTTAAGTTATAGTTACCATTGTGATTATTATGCATATTTAATTTAAACAAATCATATAATTTGAAATCTTGATGAACCTGAAACAGAAAAATTTGACGAAGAATTCACCCCCAGTAGGAATTGAACTTGGGTCTATCGAGTGTGAAGTCCACAGCGTTCACTACGACGCTATCGCAACATGGAAACTTGAAGGTGGAAAACCGTTTTTAAAAATCACCAGAAATGTATAACAGTTGCCTATTTGACGTTTTACAAGATCAATTATAGCGTTGAACAGTCCTATTTTATACATAGTCAAGAAGATAATTATACCTAAAGATGTGTATCCTAAATATCTTAACCATTCTAAAGCATTTTGTTTCCATGTTTGGACTCAGTGATGACTTGAAATTGTGTCTAAAATGCTTTCGGCGTTTTCTAGACTAACGTGCGTGTTGCGTAGCGTATTTGAATCGATAAGTTTTGGTAGTAAAATCATTTTTATCTTTATTAAAGTCATGTCGGGTATGTCTATGTCGTATGTTAAGTTCAGTTTTACTGTCCGCGTGACTTGCATACTTTAATTCCTTCCACTGATTTACATTTACTTAAACTTTCTTTATCAGTTGGTACGTAGATGTACCATTGTGACTATTGTTGGTTAAAATCATTCCATGTTTACCGATGTTAATTGCGTTTAAAGCGGTCGACAGGCCTTCACTCATCTCGGAGATGAAGATCTTTAAGGTTGTTATCTTATCCTGTAATAGGAGTTGTTTTCGGTTTTCATTTGACGAGTTTACTAATTGCTTCATTAATTGACTTTCGGCCATGAGCCTGCCGTT
>NC_046666.1:97440-101388 GCF_010883055.1 Belonocnema kinseyi
GCATCCTCGGAAGGGACTGAAAGACAACTCAGATTAGAAATCGAAGAAAAAGAGGCAATCAATCGGTATATGCTAAACCTAAAACGAGAAATTGGAATTCAGATACGGGCAATGAAGCCAATAACATTAATGGAAGCCCAAAAAGAGGCAGCAGAGTATGAAACCTGGCTAAAGTAATCACAGCCCATTAGAAATACACCCATAGCACCTCGACCAACCCCCAGGTTTATTCAAAGACCTTTGCCACCTCCCAGAATAGCAGCCAACACAACAGCAGCCACCGGAGCTAAAGCCCTAAATCAAACCATGCCTTTAGCGGATATAGCAAAGATGTCTTGCCACAAATGCGGCAAACTAGGCCATTTTGCTTTCCAATGCTTTAGCAAACCAAATTTTCATCAAGGTCAATTCCCGACAAGACCGCCACAAGTAAGAAACATCCAGGAAGAAGAATTCTTAGAGAACCAGGAGATGACGGAAGAAGAAATTCTGGAACACGAGGACTACCTGGAACAAGCAGAATGAATGCAGTTTCCGGAAGATTACAATCTATCAAGGGAAGAGGATGTAGAGGAGAGTATAGGTTATTAGTTGACTCCGGAGCAGCCATAAACATAATAAAAGAAAATTCGATACCCCAAGTTGTAAATAAAATCAAATACTCAAAGAAATTTCTAATGGGAAATGATAACCAGGAATCCCATGAAGCCGTATATTTAAACTATTTTGGAAAAAAACATTTATTCCACATAGTAGATCAAAACTTTCCATTTCCCGAAGACGGAATACTAGGACTAACCTTCCTCAAAAAATTCCCCAAGTATGCTCTAACGCCAACACACTTGATAATTGAAAATAAAAAGTTACCCATACATGATGACGGAGAATTCGTAGCACCTATGGAAACCGAAATATGCAGAATTAAGAGTGTCAGAAATAACATAGATATCTGGATAGAAAACCAAGATAATATCCCTGACGGATTATATACGATTAAAAATAACGAGATACAGGTACCATGTTTTAATTACTCAAGACTTCCAACTAAAATACCCGATGAAATTAAATACGAAAAGATAAAGACAATCAAGACTACTCCACTTGAATCGGAAAGGGAAAACCCCACAATACTCAAGAATCAATTGCAAACACTATTAAAAACGTCTAATATCAATCACATGGAAAAAGAGCACCAAGAGACAATAAAGAAAATCTTACTAAAATACAAACAGGCGTTTGTACTACCCGGAGACCCACTGTCATGCACAATGTTAACCGAGCATGAGATTATCCTAAACTTAGGTAAAGTAATAAACCTTAGATCACATAAATTACTTGAAAAACATAGAGAATTTTTTCTATAGGAGACTCAAAAACTATTGGATAAAAAGATAATAAGACACTCACAATCCCCATTTAACTCCCCATTATGGATTGTTCCCAAAAAAGGGGGAAAATTGAGAATGGTCATAGATTACAGACAAATTAATAAAGATACAGATCAGGACGCTTATCCTTTTTCAATGATTGACGATATCCTGGACCAGCTTGGAAAAGAAAAATTCTTTTCAGCTCTTGACCTAAGTGCTGGGTTTCACCAAATACCAATGAAAGAGGAATGTAAAAAGTACACTGCCTTTTCAACACAACTAGGACATCAAACTGCGAAAAAGCCTTTCAAACTCTATAAAATGCCTTAACATCTGTGCCAGTATTAAGATTCCCAGATTTTAAAAAGAAATTTATTTCAACAATCGATGCCTCCAATTACGGACTAGGGGCAGTCCTTTCTCAGAAAGGGCATCCGTGCCTGTTTATATCAAGAACTCTAAATAAAGCGGAAGAGAACTATACGACCAGCGAGAAAGAGTTGTTAGCCATTGTATGGGCCGTTAAGCGTTTAAGGCAATACCTATTAGGAAAGAAATTCACTATCCAAACTGACCACAAAGCATTGATTTGGCTACATAACGCAAAAGATCCTAGTTCCCGATTATTAAGATGGCGACTAAGATTTGAAGAATACGTATACGAAATAGAATACGTGAAAGGAAAGGAAAATAAAGTAGCTGATTGTTTATCGCGACTATTCCCCATCCAGGAAAAAGACGTAGGACAAATATTTGCCATAACCAAAGACTCTTTACGACGAGCAATGGAAAGCGCAGGAATATCAAACGAAAAAGAAGAAGAAAATCTAGAAGAACTATTACCGGAAATAGAAATATTCGATACACCAGTTATTAGAGAAGATAGAATAATACAAGAAAAAGAGAAAATAAAATTACTACACAAAAGAATGAGAGAGCCCTCACCTGAAACAGACATAGGAGGGGAAAGGGAACCAAAAAGACAATCCGATTCAGAAAATTTGTACACTGACTTTATGCAATGGCGATTAAATCCCATTCCAGGAAAAATCAAGATAAAACCAAACGCATTAGGCCAATTCATTGAAGAAATATTGAGTAAAAACCTAACCATTATTCGCATCCGTATAGGAGATCCTTTAATTTCCCTTTTGGAAAAAGAATAACTCCAAGAAATGTTAGAATTTCTATCAACATACTACCCAGAAAACTCATTCTCACTGTGCTTCGTCAACACAAGAGAATTGTCAAAGGAAGAAAAAGAAACAATTGTGAAAGAAGCACACGCAAGTCACATGGGCGAACAAAACACTTTAGAAAAGGCACAGAAATTAGGACATTGGACTAATATGGAAAACGATATTAAAAAATATGTAAAACATTGCCCCGTTTGTCAACTTAATAAAACGACAAGAATTAAATATCAGATGGAGAGTATAATCCCTGATATCCCTTTAAAACCAAACAATAAAATAGCCATGGGTATCTATGGACCTCTCCCAGAAACAATTAAAGGTAATAAGTATATACTAAGTATACAAGACCGATTAACCAGATATACATTACTACCCCCTTTAAAAAATGAAACCACTAAAGATATAATTGAAAAATTAATTGACCACTACATTTACACTTCCGGAGCACCAAAAACAATATTAACTGACCAACGACAAAACTTTATCTCTGACCTAATGCAACAGTTCGAAGAAGCCCTTAAAATACAACATATCAAAACGACAGCTTTTCACCCACAATCAAACGGAAACATCGAAAGAATGCATTCGACGCTGGGAAATTTAATCAAAACATCTATGGCAGAAAATAACAAAGAATGGGATGATTACTTAAAATTTATAAATTTTGTCGTAAACACAACAAAAAATCAAACTACTGGATTTTCACCTTTTGAAATTACCTTCGGAAGAGAACCCAATCTACCATCAACCGTCCAGCAAAACCCGAATATAATTTACCAAGAATTAATTAGAAAATGGAAGAAAAAGCACGAGATAAATCTATCCAGAGCCAGGGAAAGAATTAGTCTAGAAAATGAAAAGACGAAAAAATACCTCGACGCGAAAATTATAAATCATCACCCACTGTATAAAGTAGATCAGTTGGTTAAGGTAAAAACAATACAAAGATCAACAAACTAGATCCCTCCTTGAAAGGTTATTATAAAATAATTAACATTCTGGACAACAACAATCTTAAAAACCTAACAAAAAATAAGGTAGTACAAGTCCATATTGACAACGTCATGCCTTATTTTTCAGATGAAGGTCAGCCTATTTCTACTGACAATGATAACCCTGGTCAGAGCTCAAGTGAGAATCGAGTCGCTGACGACTAACCTATATAAAGAGCAACTCGGTTCAGCTACTATTTACGAAGAACAATGGACACTGATAATCGGAATTAACCTCACCAAAACTCTTGAGAGAATGTATAACATTAACAAATTAAAGGACTTTTCAGTCCAAAATTGCGATAGTAAATGCCCAGTTAAAAACACTGTTAATAGTATGGTTTACAGGTACAATCGATTAAAAACAAAAGAAATTTTATTACATAATAT
>NC_046666.1:101488-104629 GCF_010883055.1 Belonocnema kinseyi
TTTGTCTTAGGGCTTCATACAAATCGTTGAAAGTATTTATAGGGGTGTAGCGTATGGCTTTGTCAGCATTACCGGTGATTTTTTCAGCTAAAATAAAATCTACTAATAGTTGTGGTTGGGAACACTAACTTTTTGTCCTCATTATTATTTTGATAAAATCTTCCCCGCCCATATCGTCTTGTCTATTTACAGGTTTAATGGCTCCAATGATATCTTTAGCTGGTATCCCCTCGTGCCGGTATGGTGCTTGAGGTTCTAGTTGTTGCCGACTTCTAAAAATAGATTCATTTCTGATTTTTAATCTCGTTTTGGCTTGTTCGTTATCCGAATCTTTATCTTCAGTCATTCTTCCTCCATTTGCGCCTTCGGTGTCTGTTTTAATATTTCCTTTTATTCCAATTCTTGCTAATATTTCATGTCCTTCGTTTATTCTCTTGTCGTTCTCTCTTGCTAATATGGAGATGTTTTCTGCTGCCTCTGATTGATTTATAACCAGAGTGATTATGCTTTTTCTAATTTCTTCAAGTGCATCGAGTAAGAATGCTGAAATTTTTTCCCTTGAGAGAGACAGAACGCGAGTGGGGGCGGGGGAGACCATTGCCGTAATGTACTGTGGTTCGTACAAGTCACTGTCAGAATCGTCTGTCGCGTACGTTAATGGTATCCGATAAGCCAGAATGGAAGTTTTTCTAATGCCCTACTCTATCAGTGTGAATGTACTTAGTTTCTAATTTGTCGGGTGTAATTATCGCGTGACACTTTTGTGTAGTTTGGACCTTGTCATTTAATACAATAAAATGCGTCGTATCGTTCTACTACAATACTGACGATTTTAAAGTAATTTATTTGTATTTTTGACGAAGGGCAGTGCTCTGGAGCACCATGTGTATACCCTACGTGAAATTGTAAAACTTTACCTCACCAAACAAGAAATGTGTTATTTCAGGTTAGTTACCTTCCTCAGACCACAAAGAGGATTTATACTCTTTACAATTTCAGTCCTATTACTAACAAAAACTTAAAGTGAACGTTGTCTTTTGACAGTTGCTGAAGATCCGTAGAATTTCCGCTTGCTGTCTGGATTCCTAGTTCGGCTGGTGACGTATCTCCAAGCTGTTACTCCTGGTACCTGTTGAGTCGGGTGTGGCTAACTCGATCAGTTTCTTGTAGCTAGACAGGTGCCTCTTCCGCCTGATTGCGGGTCTCGTTCAGTTTTATTTTTCCTGAGTTTTCCTAATGCTATTCTATTTTTTATGAATTTTCTAGATTTTTATTCTCTTCGTTTTCCAGGCCTCCGTCACTTATAAGAAGGGAAAGACTTTAATGTTTCTCCGTAGAGAATGCTTTCCTTCGAAGTATTCTTTAAACGGATGCTGTCAGGATCGCCAAAATCTTATGGTGAAAAAGGCTCAAAGGTGTTTTTAAAAATATGTGATATCTCTAGCGAGATATCACGTGCCTTTATTTCGTATAGTTACAGAGTCAAGTCAATATTAGAACAAGCTTAGCGGCCCTAATGCCCTTTAATATATAGGCTGCTTATCTATTCAAAGGAGAAAGCTGTGGCTAATTACATATTACAAGAAGCTCAAATAAAAAATTTTATTACAAATTTTTTTTATGCTAAAAATACAAAAAATGTAAAAAAGTGCTTTTTCCAAACTCGTCAAACTATTCTCATAATATGAGATACCCCAGGAAATAGCTAATAAAATGCAAAATAAAGTATTATTTTAAATGAAAAACTTCATTCTATGTTTCCGAAGTATAAATTGACTGCTATTTAGATATATTTAGTTTTTGCAGTAGTCACAAACACTTTTGTAACCAATTAATTTCCCCCGCGCATCCACAGTGTTATAAAAACGACAGGTATCTCATATTATGAGAACCACACCGTGCAACTACGCACTTACTATGTCTGACCTGTACAATGAAAAACTTCAACACTATCGATATTTTCCTACTCAGTCATTCAATCCTCATCACTCCAGACAAACTTTACTGCTAAATACATATTTAATGAATAATAAATAGGGCTCGAAGACATTCCCTTCCAAGAACTCGACCACCATCGATTTCACAAAAAGTTCGCCTATATTCATTAGAAGCCCAATGTAAAATGGACTATACCATGAAATTACTCTTTCTTTAAGGGCTACAAGTTAGTGATTGAACCAACAGAGTGGGTCTCTTAGTTTAGCTGATACCCCGCTTTATCATATTACGAGAATATCTCATATTCGAGTACTCTCCTCTAAGAAAAATGTATTTGAATCAAGAAAATACAGCCAAAGAATTCATTTTTTTTATATCAACAAAATATATGTCTGTTTTAAATAAAAATTGCTTCTGTTAAAAAATATTTTCTTGATACTAAGAATTAGGATTGAAGTAAATGCATTTACTTGGTGCTAAGAATGATTTTTTTCAGTGTATGATAGCTCAATTTTTTCCAATTTTCATGCATATCGGCTCTAAATTTATCTCCATTCACACAAAAACAAATGCATTTTTTATTGAGACAAATGTTATTCGCAGTTCCCGTAAATCACATGGTGCTTAACACGTATGTCCCATAGGAAAAGAGACGTTTCTGAACAGGAATCAAAAATTAATTTTTCCAAAAATTTTAGTTTTTAATTCAAATAAGTTATTTCTAGTGCATAAAAAATAGTATTTTCTACTAATTAATAGATGTTTTATAATCTTATAGAAATATACATTTTATTATTTATAACAATTTCCTTTTAGAATAGAGTTAGCAAGTCCTGGTTTATCCCGATTTTATCAAATTTTTTTTCAACTTTTTTTGAACTTTTCAGTTATTCGAGCAAGGCAACAACCCTAGTAAGTGATAATTAAAAATCGATGTCAGTTTAAGGTACGAGGGTAGTTCAATAAGTCCTTAGAATGAAGTATAAAAACAATTTTTTTGGGTAAATTTTTTTTTATTTTTAAACATAATCTCCTTGGAGCTAGATACACTTGGTCAATCGCTTTTCAAGTTTTTTTAATCCTTCAGAAAAGTGCGTTTTTGGAAGTTCCTCAAAATAAGCACTTACAGAGGAAATGACGTCTTCGTTGTCTGGAAATCTCTGTCCACCGAGCCATTTTTTCAAGTTTGGAAATAAGAAAAAG
>NC_046666.1:104729-112145 GCF_010883055.1 Belonocnema kinseyi
TCTAGTCGGGAGTGGTGCTGACTGAAAACAGATGATTTGGAGCGATTCGCGCGCCATCTGTTGGTCATTCTAAGGACTTATTGAACTACCCTCGTATGAATATCATATTATAGTGTAGTACATGTGGTGTTTAAAACTCAAAAATGACATCCATTTTTACCAATCCCCTACGACATATGATATAATTGCTATGAAAAATAATAATAACGCAAGATTCCTCTCAGGTTCCAGTTGAACGTTCCGGGGACTTTCCCAAGGTGAAAATTCCTGTGAAGGAGCTTCGTAGGATCCTGCACATTTATCTGTACACGAAACTGCACATGAACCTGTACCTTTAATCTTGACTGTTCCAGTGCAGGAATTTGGCGAAGAGAACTGTATATGCTCCTGCAAAGGAACCTGTATATAAGCTAACCTTTACACGTGCCTGTACAAGTTCCTTCACACAGACAATTAAGGTGTGGCTTTATGCACAGGAACATGTTCAGGATCCCATACAGGCGAAATGAATTTTCACGGTGGCTTTCTGTAAAAGACTCTCGATCTCAGTTTCTGTACACGACTTTTCCGAAGTCTCTTCACCTCAATTTTTTTCGCAAAGGAACCGGTACAAGAACCCATACAGGATCATATAGAGGTTCCTTTTTCGGTGCAAGTTCCTTCACAGGATTATGTGCAATTTCCTTCACCAAACTCCTGCGCAGGAACCGTCAAGATTACCTACACGGGTTCACGTTCACGATCCTCCAAGTTTTCTGTACAGGAATTTTTAGCTGGTTATTATATTTATTGCCCCTGTTAATGTTGTTAGGCTATTTTATCAAATAAAATGTTATATCTTGTTTCGATACGATATGCTCAGCTAGAGCTGAGTGCTCTAGCTGAGAGGTGCCTTTTTGTGCTTAAGTTGTTTTAGAAATTGGCCTATATTCGCAGGTGGCTTAAATATGGTTTGGAGTTTGTGTTTGTTGAGTATCCTTCCTATGAGTTCTGTAACACATTGAATTTAGGATAGGATTTTTGTCATTTCTCTCTCTCTTTCTTTCCTAGGTTTTGTTGAATTGTTTCTTTTTTTGTAGTGTAGTTTCTTATTGCTTTATGAATTTGTTTGTTTATGCAATCGCTCTGTATTAGAATTTGCTTATAGTATATTGAGCACTGAGGTATACTACTATGGTACACTGTGCACTAAGTCTGTCTTTATAGCCGAGCCTGATGTTTGCAGGACAAGTCGTAGTAAAACGCGAGCCAGAGGCGAGTCCTGTAAACAAGCGAGATGATACAGGGGGTGTGTAGGAGCAGTCGATACTGAACTCTACAGCAAGGCCTTTTACCGCGATATTGTTAAATTCGTTGCAACTCTCCGAGTGTAGCACCTTGAGGTTTGTAGCTGGTATCAATGTGCTGCTGGACTCTCAAACACCATATACCTTCCCAAAGAGACATAGTTCTATTGCGAATTTAAAAATGCGTCAACAATACTTACTCGGAAAGTTTTCAAAGACTTGGTTCATCATTTACTTTAAACTCATTCAAAATTGTAATACATAACAAAGTGTTTCTAAAATAATGAACCCCCATTTACTCTCCTAAAGAGACATCATTTTGCTGAGAATTTAAAAAATATACAACATTTGCCACTCAGAAAAATTAAAAAAAAAAACTTGTTTCATCACTTACTTTACACTCATTAAAATTTGTAAATGGTATCAAAGTGTTACTGGATTAAATCCCCCAAACCCTCCCAAGAAGACATAATTCCATTGCGGATTAAAAAAAAATCAAATATGTACCACTCAGCAATTTTTAAAGAATTTCTTTCATAATTGCCTTTACACTTCGTAAAAGTTGTACCTGGTATCAAACGTGTTGTTAACACATCGTTCAATAAGTCCCGAGACTAACCCAGAGATGGTGCTAGTAGTACCAAACTAGCCACGTTTTCCTAGAGTGCGAACCTTCACATGAAACGTGTAAAAATTTCACGTCGAGTGGACCACAAACAGCAGAGTTATCGAGGTTAGAGTAAAGTCACTTTGTAATTTGTTTGAAAAATGGAACAAAACGAGTTCCGCGTGTTGATTAAACATTGTTTTTTAATGGGTAAAAACACCGTAGAAGCCCAGCAGTGGCTTGAAAAACGTTACTCGGACTCCTCTCAACGATTTGTCGTTGGTATGCTGAGTTTAAACGTGGTCGTACGGACACAAACGATGCGGAACGTTCGGGTAGGCCATTGGAAACCGTTACACCGGAAAATGTGAGAGAAGTTTTAAAAATTGTAATAAAAAATCGCAAAGTAAAGGTCCGCGAGATTGTAGAAATGACATAGATATAATCTGGAACCGTATTTACAATCCTTCATGAAAAATTGAGCATGAAAAAGGTTTTTTCCAAGTGGGTGCCGCGATTGCTTTCAATGGAACAAAAAAAGCAACGTATCGACGATTCAGAGAGCTGTTTATCGCTATTTACTCGCAATAAAAAGGATTTCCTGCGTCGATACGTGACCATGGATAAAACATGGATACATTATTTGACTCCGGAGTCGAAGCGGCAATCATCTGAGTGTTGCAAGGCTGGCGAAAGCCGCCCAAAGCGTCCAAAAACGCAGCAGTCTGGTGGCAAAGTCATGGCGTCATTTTCATTGACTACCTGGAAAAAGGTAAATCGATCAATAGTGATTATTATATTGACTTATTGGTACGTTTGAAGGAGGAGATCGCAGCAAAACAACCGCACATGTATAAGAAAAAAATCCTTTTTCACCAAGACAATGCACCATGCCACAAGTCCATGAAAACAATGGCAAAAATCAACGAGATGTGCTTTGATTTGCTTCCCCACCCCCCGTATTCGCCAGATTTAGCCCCTAGCGACTACTGGCTCTTTGCTGATCTAAAAAAAATGCGACAGGGAAAAAAATTTGGCTCGAATGAGGTCATTGCCGAAACTGAAGCCTATTTTGAAGCAAAGGATAAATCTTTCTATAAACATGGTATAGAAATGTGGGAAGGGCGTTGGAAAGATTGTATCACTCTAAAAGGAGATTATGTTGATGAATAAAAATGATTTTTGAAAAAAAAATGTTGTTTTCGTTGTTAGTCTCGGGACTTATTGAACGACGTGTTAAATTTAATAATCACCAGGGCCCGTTTCCAATTTTTAAAAGTATTCCAATAAGTAGTTTCGATTGTAGGTAAGGATGAACTATTTCCAATGTTTCAAGTATTCTAATATGTAGTTCCAGGTGCATGTGGGGAGGCCCGATTCTAAATTTCTAAAGTATTCTAATTAGCACTTGCGTTTGCATGTGGGGAGGACTCCTTTCCAATTTTACTAAGCATTCTAATACGTAGTTCGGGGTGTATGTGGGGGACCCATTTACAATTTTGCAAAGTGTTCTAATAAGTAGTTCCGGGTGTATGTGAGAAAGGCCCGCTTTCAATGTTTGAAAGTATTCTAATAATTCGTTCCGCATGTATTTGGGGAGGACCCGTTTCCAATGTTTTAAAGTATTCTCATATTTAAATTTAGAGAAAATTTTAAACTACCTTTTTTTATTACAAGAATAAAAATTAATTTTAAATGTACTAAAATGTATAAAATAACTTATCCTAGTAAAATGCAGTTTTATAACCCCATGCAAATTCATAATATCATGTCCGCCAGCGGGCACATTCTCATCACGCGCTGCGTGGTCGGCTCGCTTCGCTCGCAAGTTTGAGCGCGCCCAGGGCGCACGACTATTGGTTCTCGCGCTTCGCGCTCGATGAAGTATTTATTTCGCGCTCGATTGTACATTTATCTCGCGCTCTATTATGTAATTACCTCGCACTAGGCGCTCGCACTGAAAGAAATGAATTTCTGATACAGTTATATTGCGAGTAATATCAGCAATCTGTATGGCTGGAATAGACATATCGATGGCTGATCTAACGCGCAACATGATTGTACCAGAAATTCATTTCATTCAGTGCGGTCTTTATATTTTCGCACATTCTTGCGCAAACCTTTTAAAATTAACACTCAAAACATCCACCACTGTAATTTTGTGATATTGAACTTTTTTTTGTTAAAGCTCTTTCGGCTCTAAAGGTGGGTTTCCGTATACGCGACTGAAGTCGCGCTACTTCATTTGCGCGAAACTACCCAGGTGGAAATGTCGGTAGTGTGCCGGAGTTCACTACTGGTGCAGTACTGGTCTAAAACGCGAAAAAATAAATTTTACACGAAGAAAAATTTTAGTCGATTTAAATTATTTATTTAATAATTATTTAATTGATATTCCTGTTAGAAGTTCGTGTATTTTACATTTACATAACGTCGTCTAATAATAAATAATTGGAAAAAGAGAGCTCAAACTTTGGTACTTGAAATTTCTTAACTGTAGGTTATGAGGGATGGCTTTTTCACCAAGTTTTAACTTGTCGGTTTAGCGCAGTGGTTAGCACTCCCGACTGCTAGGCGATAGATTTAGGTGGTATAGATATGTAAGTTCGTGTTCCCCCTTAGCGTCAGAAATTTTATACGAAATATCCTTATATATGAAAACTCGTAACCTCCATTAGTAGCGCATGGAGGCTAAATCTTACACAGTGGATTTAAGCACACAATTTATGGCGACTGGCAACTTCTGTTTTAAATGTATAAAATTAATCGAACTTAAAACTAGATTTCTACTTTTATCGATCATCAAGAATTATTTTAATTTGTGTCTTTATTTTCACTTTCAATAACAGCTGTTATTTTTAATAATAAATTTTTAATTGGTTTATTCAATGTTAATGTAATATTTATTTCAAGTCTATCTTAAAATTTCATTCTTTTAAATAATATAAACGATTATTAAATGAACAGATATATTGAGAAGTCATTAAGTTTAATAATATTATAATATAAATTAAGGGCATGTGATACTTACAATTTCCCCGGATTTTTTTCCACAAAAATGAAACTCTTTTTTGAGAGATAATAACAAAAAAATTTATTGTGTTAAATAAAAATTGTATGGATATATATTATTTTGAGGTTACGTTGTTTTGCATCTCTGCCTTTCCGATAATCTGGAAATTATTTATGAAATAAACTTTTTTGATTGCCTGCAAAAAGGGTTAGTTCCGGGAGATTAGTTACTATGTTCATTTGCAAGTCCAAAGTATTCGGCCAAAAATATTGTGTAGTTTGGAAGTAACGCACAGGAGAATTGTAACATACATAACCTCCAAATGTACACACTTTGTTAGCAATATCAAACATTTTTTTGAAATAAAACACAAATAAGGTGTGCGGGGACGTCCGTTAGCATGTTCGCTATCATTTCCCAAATTTTTAATACAAAATATTGATTATTCTAGAAAAAAAGCCGTCGAAACCTAAAACTTCTAAAATCGATACTAATTCCTAAGCGCTATGCAAATTAATCAGATTTTGCTAAATTAAAACTTTTTTGAATTAAACAAATAAAAAAGTGTGTGGGGACGTCCGTTAGCACGGTCGTTATCATGTCCCAAATTTTTAAGACAAAATATTGATTATTAAAGAAAAAAAGCCGTCGGAACCTAAAACTGGTAAAATCGACAATTTTCTAAGTATCACATGCCCTTAAAATTTAATAATAAAAAATAAAATATCAAATTACATAAAGATTGGATTTAAACTGTTTAATATTTAGTAACATAAATATGTTATTTCCTCTCAGATTATGTAATCAAATATTTTTTATTACTTTCGCAATAGATGTTTCTTTTTTTCTTTTAAATGATTGTATTTCAATTATATAATTTTTTATGGTGCCTCCAATGTTGTGAAATGAGTATTTAAATTCAATTTTCTAAATTATATGTACACATATTTTAATTTTTTTAACTTAACTAGAAAGCTTATTAATAAATTAAATGTAGAGAAATCCAATTTTAAATTTGAATGAGAATATAATGTAAACATTATTTGAATGTTTCCATTAAAATAATTGTGTAACGATTTTTGTGTTGTGAAATGATTAATTAATTATCAAATTATTTTACAAAAACTCACATTTTCTGGAATTAGTCTAAGAGTTTATTAATGAAGAAAAATTTTAGAAATGAAAGTTGAAATTTAAAAAAATGTATTAACTAAAAATTATTTAAAGGTTTTAGTGAGAATTATAGTTTAATGCTTCTTATTTTGTAAAATGACTAATTGATATAAGCTGAATATTTGTTTTCGAACATTAAATTGAATAAAGATTAAAATTTATTGCCTTAAATTTAATTAACATAATAGTAACAAATAAATACATTATTTACTTATAGATTATATAATGAAACATTGAATATGATTTGCATAATATAAATGAATTTATTTTTAAAGTACCTCTATTTAAATTAAATAATTTTTCGGAATTATGCTGTTGTTCTGAGATTAATATTTTCATTCAATTTTCAAAAATATATGTAAAAATGTTCGAATTCTTTCCCTTAAATGAATATTAAGTGACTAAAAAATGAAATTTTTATAAAGAACATTTAAAATTTGTTAAAATATATATGAATATTTTAGTTAAAATAATTGTTTAATGATTTTTGTTCTTTGAAATGACTGAATAATTTTTAATTGATTATATTACAAATCAAATTTCCACAAATAATTCCAAATGAATATAATTATTTGAGGCTTTTTAAGTTATGAACTGTTTAATTCATTATTAGCTGATTAACTTTGTTCACAATGTTAAATCATATCCATTTCAAATTTAAACTGTTTTAAATGAAGTAACCTACATTGATTACAGTAGAGTCTCGCTTGTCCGATTTATTGTGGACCGGCCCCAACTTGGTTAATAGGGAAACTCGGATAAAAACGAAAGTTTAAACAAAAAGAAACGCTCGGTGTAATAAACTCAAAGTAGAGACTTATAACGTAGAGAGTATATACATTAATAACAAATAAGAGCACAGGTTTGGGAAAATCTGTTCTGGTTAATTAAGAAGGTTCATATGTATGAATAATGCATAAGGGTTGAATAATACGAACTACTATTGCGTTATAGCTCGGATAAGACGGGTAAACTATTTTTGTTTCAGCCTCGTATAATCGCGAACTCGGATAATGCGGCCTCGGATATAAGCGAGGTTCTACTGTATTCAGTTTCAGATTATGTATTTAAATATTAGCTGATACCTTTTCTATCGAAGTTTATTTTTTCTTTCAAACATTTATATTTCAAGTATATGAATTTTTATGATGATTGTGATAATTGTGAAATGAGATTCTAAATTTCATTTTCAAACTTATATTTACACATATTTTAATTTTTTTAAATTAATTTACAAGGTAGTTAATAGATTAGAGGTGATTTAATGCTTCTTATTTTGTAAAGTGATTAATTAATTATGAAATTAAAAAGGATATATATAGATACATACATACATA
>NC_046666.1:112245-130041 GCF_010883055.1 Belonocnema kinseyi
TTTACTTAAGGTTATATAATTGAATATTGAATATAATGTGCATGATAAAAGTGAATTAATACTTCAAATACCACAGTTTTAATTAAATAATTTTTCAAATGATTCTGATGTGAAATGAGTATCTGCATTTAATTTTTATAAACGTGTTTTAATTTTGTTCTCGGATAAGTATCAAAAGTTGCCAAGGGATCAAATTTTCAAAAATGAAAGTGAAAATTAAAAAAAGGCAGAGGGGAAATTATTTCAATTTTTAAATCAAAATTATAGTTTAATTCTTTTTATGTTATAAACAGATTAATTAATTATTAGTTCATTAATACTTTTCACAATGTTAAATTACATAAAGCTTAAATTAAAAAATTTAAATTTGAGTTAACAAATTGATGATTTAAGTAAATATTATATTATTACATACCAGTTATAATTGATATAATAACACTTTACTAATATTTTAAATACAAAAATTTTAATTTTATTATTTATTCAAATTTTTGTTTTGTTGTGAAATGAGTATCGGAATTATGATTTCTGAATGATTCGAGTATATATTTTACTTTTTTCTGAAATATTTACACATTTTATCAATAATATAAATTTTCATAAAAACACCAAGTAAAAATTATTTGAATAATTCACCATAAAATAATTCTTTAACGCCTTGTATTTCATGAACAGAATAATTACTTATTATTAGCTAATTAATTTGTTTACGATATTTGATTACATGAAAATTGCATTCATTGACATAAGATATGAACTTTTTATTAAAAACATATTTATATGATTTTGACAATTTAATTCATATAATATTATATGAATTAAATTGTCAAAATCATATGTACAGGTGTTTTGTTTCTTACAAAAACAAATATTGAAGGTTATTAATAACTCAGATTTTCAGGAAGTTTAAAATATATATATATAAAGTAAGAGTAAATTTATTTTTTCAATGAAACAAATTATTTGAGGCTTTTTATGTTGTAAAACATTGAATTCATTATTAGCTGATCATTCTCTTCACACTTTCTTCATCTCGGTTTGAATTAGTGACAAATGTAACTAATAAATTAGACGTATAGAAAACATTTAAAAAAGTAAAATATAAGGTAGAGTAAAAATAAATTTATTTTTTCAGTGAAATTATTTGATGCTTTTTATGTTGTGAACCATTTAATTAATTATTAGTTGATAATTTTCTTCAGACTTTCTTCATGTTGATTTGATTTAGTAACAAGGCTTAGAAAATAAATTAGACGTATGGAAATGCTGTATCAAAATTTAAAGGAGAATATACACATAATGTTAACATAATTTGAATGTTACGATGAAAATAATTGTATAATCTTTTTTTTATTTTGTGAACTGATTAATTCATTAACGACTGATTCTACTAAAAGTTACAACGCGTGCAGAAATTGCCAAATGTTTGCCTTATTTCCGATTTGGGCCAGATCGGACACACAATTTTGTGGTTGTTAAATTTGGCCCCGTCTAGACCCCGACTTAACAGCCAAGCTTGTCAGTAGATGGCGCTCCATTAATTTCGGAGACTAAAGTGGGTTGACTCCAAATCGCCCAAGTTTCAACGTAAAGTGTCCAGCGTCAAAAATATTTCCATTATTATTTGGAAAAGTGACAAAATAAGTGGGAAAAAATACCAAAAGTGAGCACAAGACGAGTGTGTAGGTATATTATACTTCAAAATATTCCGGAATTACGTGTTGAAGACTATAATAAGTAAATTGATTAAAAATGTTAAGATGAAACCTAACATACTCCAATTTTTTCATGTCGCGATCTGTTAGATAACCTGATATTTTTATTCTCAAATTTCAGTTTAGGAGGTGACATATTCGATTTTAATATTATTTTATTTAAGAATCCGTTTTAATTGAGAATAAGAAAAATAAATTAATATGGGCCCGATTGGTGCCAGGTATGGTTATCTCTGGGCGTAGCGCTTGGGCCCCGATCGGGCATCGCGTTTCATTTCGAGACTGGCCCCATCTAGATAGCCTTATTTGGGCCAAATTCTGCCTGATCTAGCCCCGATCAGATCCAAATTGGAATTTCTGCACGGGACTTTCTGGAATCAGTTTAAAAGCTTAAGATTAAATAAAATTTTTTTAAATAAAATGTGAAATAAGAAAAAATATATAAAGTTAAAGCTTTTGAAATGTTTTATAACAGAAATATATTTTAATGGTTTTTCTTTTGTAAAATTGTCAATTGATTGTTAGCTAATTAACGGTTTCTGATAATTAAAGTAAATACAGATTAAAACTTAGTTCACGAAATTTAAGTAACATAATTAAATTATTGACTTAAAGGTTATATGATGGAATATTAAATATAATTTGAATATTAAAAGTTAATTTAAATTTGCAAATTTATTACTTCAATTTCTATAGCTTTTCAAAGGATTTTGATGTACTGAAATATGTCTTTGCATTCGATTTTTCAAATCATATGAAAATACGTTTGTTTTCTTTCTGAAATTTGTATCAAAAGTTACCAATAATACAAATTTTCAAAAATGAATGTGATATTAAAAAAAAATGTAGAGTAAACATTTTTCCTATGCTTGAATGAAAACGATTGTTTAATGCTTTTTAAGTTATCATTTATAAAAAAATCAATGAATCGTTAGATGACTGATTTTTTCACAACACCAAAATAGATAAAGATTCAATTATAAATTTTTTTGCTACCATATTATAATTCCGGAGTTTTTAAGAAGAAAAAAATGTTTTCTTTTTTTACATCTGGGTAATCGTTTTTTTAATTTTCAAAGAGATAAGCAAAATAAAATTATCGAAAGGACTCATTTTAATAATTATAACAATAGAAGCGTCTTAATAATATTGTAAGATTTTGAGAATAATTTTTTTTAAACAGTTATGGAAAAATTTTAAGCAGTTAATAATTAATTCTGAAATAATTATTGTTAATTTTAAGGATTTTAAAATTGTTAAAAAATAGTATGGAAGATTTTAATAAAATTAATATCATTTTCCGTGATTTAATTCAAATTTAAGTAAACTTAATTTTTATGGCGTCAAGAGAAGAAAAAGTATTTATTTTAGTTTAATGGGAAAATTCCGAACAATTTTTCACTAATAAGTTCTAAGAACTCATTAAAAGAGATTCAAAAACTTTTCATATTATTTTATAAAGTAAAAAATAGGGTTAACAAGTGTTTAAAGCAACATCGTGTCAAAATAAATAATTTTAGAATAAATTTTAATAAATTTAAGAGATATTTACAAGTTTTAACGCCATTAAAAAACAATAAAAATTTATAAGATATTTGAGGACTTTTTTGAAAATTCAGGATAATGACATAAATTTTTTATGTTCCCAAAACAATTTCTTAAGAATTTTTTAATTTGAAAAATGAGCTTCAGCAGAAAATTCAAAAAAGATTTTAAAACATCAAATATTTCCTTAAATTTCGGGAAAGAGTAGAACATTTTAAAGCAAAATGTTTTAATTTTGTAACATTAAAAAATAAAAAATAAATTAAACCATGACATTCTACAAATATTGCGAAAATTTACAAGAATAAAGATTTTTAAATTGCAGAAGATTTTAAAAAATGCAGATTTATGTGAAAGTTCTTAGACAAAAAGAAAGCCAGACGTTAAAAACGCAAACGTCTGGACACTAATGTTTTTTTTTTTTTTTCAAATAAAAATTTGTGAACAAAATGTGTGAAAAACTGAAAACCCATATGGTAAAGTATCACATGCCTTTAATTAGAATAACTTTGAAAGGTCTCAAGTGAAGAAATTAATGTTATTCAAGTTTTTAGGAAAATTGGGGATATTTTAGGCAGCAGTTTACATTTTAAATAACTTTTCTAAATTCCAAAAAAAAACTCCAGTCAGATAAAAATATTTTTAAAAATTTAACAAGTATTGTATAGATATTTAATACTAAAAGGACTCGAACTTCTCCTATTATTTTGTAAAATCCCGTGAAATTTCTATTTTTCATAATCTAGATTTTTTGTTGGCGAATATGAAATATTCACGAATATTTGATAATTTTCTTAAAATTCGTAAGAAATTTTGGAAGATTTTGCGGAAATTTTTTACACTTTAAATTAGTTTTCAACATTTTAAGAAAAAATTGGATTCATTTACAAATATTTTTAGGAATTCAAGAGGCTTTGCACAGAGTTGAAATATTTTAAACCTTGAAAGCATTTCCGAAAATTTATGGAATATTTATTATTTCTTCTGAAATTATAAAAGACCTGAATATCTTTTGAAAAGGCTGAAATTTTTCTAATAATTTGTAAAATCCTGTAAAATAAAATATATATTTTTCAAATCTTCTGCATTCTTTTCTTGACACATTTTGAATATTTAAACATCTTTCCTAATTGTCTCATGAAAATGAAAAAACTTATATAATTCTTTGAAAAAATGCTGATACTTCTTTTCTTGTAAATAAATAAAAAATGTGTGTAACTAAACAAATATAAAAAAATCATTGTTGTGTTACGTCAAAATATTGTTTAATTTACGTCTATACCGCACTTGATCCTAAAAATCTATTTTTATTTACAAAACGTCTGTTTAGTTTTTCAAAATAATAGAAAAAAAATATTACGTAACTGCAGTTAGGGTGTGTGAAGGTAAAAGTGTTTAAAATAACGTCACGGAATATAGAAACGCTCCATAAAAATAGTACTCGTGCATTTTACGATGCATTGATACTGAATTCATTCTTTCAGAATCTAATTTCAACAAGAATATAATAAGTCTTCAGAAAATTTTAACAAATGAATTGTTATTAGAAAATTGAGCATATTATAAAAATGAGTATAAAAGTGAGCATGCACGTGCACATAATAGTCTAGTAATGTTTAAAAATGTAATATATGTATTCATTCTGAGCAGGGCCATCAACAAGTATTGAAAAAATACTCGCTGTCAATTATTATTATTTATTTTTTGAATACCTTTTTTGTTATATCTTTAGATTATAGAAATAGTGTTTGTTAAAATTAAACAAATAATTTGAAAATTATATTTTTGTAATTATAAATAATATTTGGACGATGTGCAGTCGTATGATGATGAATGTGGATGGTCTTTAAAACAATTAAATAATTTGTTATCATTTTTAAAATGAACTCCGGCACTTTCGTACGCCAGCGGTTTGCCAGTACTGCCCCAGTACTGGCAGTCAGTACCGCCAAGCATTGCAAGCCAATACTGGAACTCGGGCAGGGTGTACTGGACCAGGACTGGGCCGGTGGTGGTGTATTTCCTTCCACCTGGGATAGTCGCGCGATTAGTGATTCTTAGGGGTTTCCAACGGGCGGGCGTCTGGAGACAGGCGACCAGGTCAATCTTCATTACGTTGTTTGCAATCAGTCCAGTTTGAAGCTTGAACGGCTGGCTGCTGTAGTAGGTTGTACACTGGCATATGACAGCATGAATCAATCAATCAATAATTAATCAGCTCGAGGATGAAGAAAAATAGGAAGTACCGTCTTATGCTTTTATTGAATGAGACAGGTGTCGAAGTGAAATTCAAGAACTTTTTAACTTTTTTTAAACAGGGAATCCGAGGGATTTCAGAAAATTTTAATTGAGCGGCATCTTCATAGTGATGACACAGTGTTCCAAACAAATTTCCGCGTTAATATCAGCCAGTTTAATGACATTGGTTGAATATCTTCAGATAATAACAAAATATGCATCAAATTCCTGTAAAAAATATTAATGATTTTTCTTTGAAACAAAAATTAATTTAAAGAAATAATTAATAAAAATTCAAAACAGATTTTTATGTATAAATAACAACTGACCAATCATTATTTTTTATCTTCTAGTTTAAAAAGTGTCAATTCAAATAAAAATTAATCCATCAATTTTTAATGCTTTTCACTGAAATTGCTTAAAATTATATAATTTAACAAACTGCTGCGCATCTGCATGGGGTCGGTCCTATATAAGATCTTACATCCTCTTTTGGTTTTTTTGTCTTTTTTCCAAAAATTGAATTTTTTATTTTTAATCTTATTTTTTACGATTGAAATAAAATCTACTCGTCCTATCGAAAACTGATTTATAATAAATTTATAGATCTTTTTGGGCGAACAACTTTTGTCTGTTAATTTTACTTCATACCTTGTGTCTCATTTTTTTCGTGGCTTGTGTCGTTAGTCCAAAAATTTTTTATTTTGTTTTTTAGGACCAAAAGCAAAAATTACGCGACCTGTTGAAAAGTGATTCATTACAAATTTGTAGTTTTTTCCACGGCGCGCAATTTGACCTTTCTCATTTTTTTCGTAGCTTGCACAGTTTGAAGAAAAAATGAAATTTTTGAATTTTTCATTATTTTTGTTATGATCAAATTTGGAATGTTCAACTTTTCAACCAAATTAGAAGAGTTGTAATGATAATTTTGTGGGTCTCTCAAAAATCAACGTTTTTCTTCTCTTGACTTTTTTTCATATCATGCGTTGTTTGGCTTCAAATGTTCATTTTAGTTTTTTTTTTTTGTTTTTCAAAATGCTTTAAATCTGATGATTTTCTTTTTATAAAAAAAATTCATTACGATAAATTGTTTGGGTTTCTGAGTACTATGAATAGCCATTCATAAAATTTTGAAATTTTGAAAAATGTGGATTCGAAATTTTTGAAAACGCGCTCACTTTTAATTTTGATCCAAAATATCTGGATTACTAACTTGTTCTTCCTTTTTGGGCCTTAAAAACGTGTGCCAAAGCAGAATCCAATCTGATCGATTTTTCAAAAGTTGTCGTGCCTACAGGCTACAGGCTACAGACAGACAGACAGACAGGCAGACAAACACCCTCGTAAAAATCTTTTTTCTGACTCAGTGGGTCTTAAAACGTGGAGATTGGATGAAAACCGACAAAGTGAAATTTTACATAAAACTAGTATCTTCTCATTAGGATGAGAATGTAATAATAAAATTTCATAATTGTATTGAACAATTTCTTTCATTTAACAATCGTTCAATGTATATCATCTTTCTGATTTCTTTAACTGATCTCGTGGAATTTCGAAAAATTCAAATACTTTGAGATACAGGAACTTGTGAATGTAGTTAAACTTATTTGATCAGTCAGTTTTATGAAGCTTTGTTTAAAATGTATTTAATCTTAATCATAAAATCTTTTTGTGTAGAAAACAATACCAAAAAGAAAAGAGATTTATTGGAAAAGTTGACATTTTAAAAAATATTGCATGTAAATTAAACGTATCCAACAAATGAATTATGAGCAATTTAGATTTTTTAAATAATCTTTCAAACAAACTGTGAAAACTTTAAAAAATTCAAATTTTAATAATTTCTGATTACTTGTTTTTTCCTAAAAACTAAATTATTTTCTTTTTAAGAAGAAAATTACAATCCTTTATGGAAATGAAAATAAATGTTGCAGCAGTATTCATTATGGTACCCCCTATCTATCTATCTATCTATCTATCTATCTATCTGTACAGATATGACGTTGCAATACTGACAAATAATTATTACTTATAGACAAACACAATATAGTTATTTTCAATATTAAAATTGACTTTTAAAAATCTTATAAAAATACCAATAAATTAAAAAATAGACATTTTTCAGTAATCTTATCAAGTGTCGTGTCAAAATACTAAAAACTACTCAAATAATGTTTAGTTTTTCTGGGCAATTGTTGATTACACAACTATGTACATATTTTGTAAGTTACCCTCTCAGTTTTACAATGTAAATTTTTATATTGCAAATGTATGCTCAGTGGCTTAGCGTATAAAAACTGAATAGCGTGCATCAAATATTTATTCAGAAAAAAATCAAACAAATACTGGACAATCTTTGGTAAAATTTTTTTATAAAGATTATATGAAATATGGCAGAGGTGACTTACATGAAAAATATAAATATATTATATTACCCTGTTTTGTAAACATTTAAATATACGTACAACTTGACTTTAATAATAACTTACTAAAATAAATAGAACTTATGCTGCGGAGAAATAATTCGAAAATCAAGTATACATAAAGAATATAGAAAAACTGGACGGACTGTTAACACATCCAATAGCGAAATTCTAATAAATAACTATTAAAGCTTGACGTTGACATCAAAGAGAACAGAACAGAACAGAACAGAACATACATTTAGTAATAAATATTTAAATTACACAAAGCACTTGGAATATTTTATAAACTAACGAGCTTATCTCTAAATTGAACATATTTTATCCTCGTACTGCTGCAAGTATAGATTCTTGATAAATTATAAATATTGCGCAATTGTATTTAGAATTTATTGAGGGGCCATTCATAAATTACTTAACAGCTATTGCTTTATCCAAAATTGTGGTATATAACGTTAAGGTTGAGCTTTTTTACAATAAAATATTGTAATAGTTTTATCAAGAACTCATGATAATTTCTTATGATTACATTGGAGTTTTATTTTTTTATCATTATTTTAGAAATTATCCACAAAAACCATCTTTTTCACAATTTATGAAATTATTAATAACCGCAATATGATTCAATATTATTTCAAGTAAATCAGGATCTCAAGGATTCCATAGCACTTTTTAAATATTTCAAGGAATATTATCAAGAAAATTTATTTTTTCGAAAATTTACGAGTTTTATAGGACTTTAAAGATTTTAAGAGGTTTTAGTTATAAAATATTTCAAGATATTTCTAAAGATTACAAAAAATTTAGTGAATTAAATTTTTAAAAAAACATTTATCTTGAGAAAGACCTTGAAATATTTGAAATGATTCCAATGGATTTCAGAGGATTTACAAGTGATTTTAAGGGTTTTTATAGAGGATTTGAAACCACTCTCTCAAATAATTTTAATGAATTTTCAGGATCTCAAAGGATTTTAAAGAGAATTTCATGAGATTAAAACAAATGTTAATGAACTTCGAGAAACATAACCAGATTTCATGTATCTTTATTGGATTTGAAGATGAATTCATATATTTTCAGTTCTTTGAAGATTAAAAATTTTTTTTAATATGTTATGTTTTAATGAAATTTCAAGGGATGTCGAGGAATGTCATCAGGTTTGAGGAATTTTACGCGGAATTCAAGAGATTTTATTATATTTATTGAAATTTCAAAGAATTTATTCACAAGAATTGAGGGGTTAGAAATATTCGAAATTTTTAAATATTATAAGGAATTTCAGTAGGTTTCAAAAATTAAAAGAAATTTCAAAGGATTTTACAAATTTCAATTGTTTTTCAAATATTTCAAGGTATTTCCACAGATTTTAAGCAACTCAAAAGATATCCATTCCCAAAAGAGTTAATTGACAAATTTGTAAATTACTACCACCCACAAAATCCAACATTTTTAAGTTTATTGCGTTTTGTACTATTTATTAAATGCACCCTTAAATTTCTCAAATATATTTGAGAGAATTGTACAATCTCCTTTTGTATTACATTTTATTGGTATTTATTATGCTCGGAATCGTTCCTTGAAATGTTTAGTTTCAAATGGTCACGTCTGGATTATCGAAAAATCTAAAAAAAAAAAAAAAATCAATAACCAATATTAAATAATTGAAGGTATCTGCTAGTAATTTAGAAAAATGTAAAAAATCAAGTTTTACGTAATTTATGGATCGCCCCTAACATCACATGAAACTTGTTTTGGAATGTTTATTGAGTTTTTTTAAATTATAATACTTGCCAAATAAGATACCATTATTTTAATTTTGACGTATGCAAGAAACAATTATTTCTCTGAAATTCTATAGGGTTTGAACTAATTCACATGTTCCGGTTTTTTTCCGGTTTTGGTAATTTTTTAACAGCCTCTTTGGAAAACCATCGGGAAAGTTATAATAAAAAAAGCTTAAAATTAACTAAATAGCAACGATTTGTTGGAAAATATAGAGTTTAAGTCACAGAATTTCTAATGTTAAAATTTGTTCTACAATTCTTTTAATCAATTTCTTGTACAAAATCGATACATAATTTTGATTTCAAAATTCCATGCCTTTTTCAGGTCAACTGAAAAAAATCTAGACATCAGTTTAAAAAAATCTTGGAGATAATGAAATGAAACTGAATCAACTATGATTTTTTGGACTCCAGATTTAATTCGGAAAAACGATACAAGTTTGTAGTTAAGATGTATTTTTAACTTGAAATTTTGTTATTTAAAAAGTTTTGAAAGTTGGAACACTTTCACCGTTCCTCAATTTTACAAGTAGAACTTTAAATGCTTTCAAATTTGTACGAAATAAAATTTTATTTTCCATTCGTATCTTTTTTTATTTAAATTAGTATTCATTGGGAAGGATATCTAATTTTGAACTATTTAAAAAGAAAACATCTTTCAACTTGATGCTTTTCTAAAACAAATTATCTCATTTTATTCCCTTCTCACAATATTAGCAGATTTTTTGTAACACTGCAAAAAATAAACAAACAAAAAAAAGATTTTCCGGGAAATCCCACACTTGTTATTTTTTTAAATATTTTTCGATCTCTCGTTTGTTTCCAAAAATAATGGGAAAATTTAATTTTATGAGAGAAAATTCTCCTGAATGCAAAAATGGTTCAGCCAACATGAAAGTGTAAGGATATCTTCCTTATAAAAGGTTAAGTTCAACAAAAAATTGAGAGAAAAAATACAAGTCTAGGTTTTTTTTTTTTTTTTTTTTTTTTTTTTTTTTTTTTTTTTTTTTTTTTTTTTTTTTTTTTTTTTTTTTTTTTTTTTTTTTTTTTTTTTGTGAACATGGACTTTCAATCACTTCAAACAAATCATCGTATTTGTTACTTTTAAACTTTCAGTAAATTTTCCTGTGGATGATGTCAAAGTACGTTAAAAATCGGCAAAAATTAAAAAATAAAATTGGAAGATCTAATATATTTGAAAGTATAAAGTACTTAAAAAACGTAATTTGCGTTTTTTTAAATGGACGTCAAAATTGAAATACTAGTAGCTTTTTGCAAAATTTCTTCTTCCCAAATCGAAAAAATACGTGTCTTCAAATTTTTTGATCCCGCAGCCAAAAAAAAACTTACATCAATATTCTTAAAGAAATTTATCAGTGAGGGTCAGTACAATTATCTGCCCCCAGTGATCGATCCTTACAGTAAACCCTAATCACTGGGAAAATATAAAACTGAAAAACGAAGAGGTTAAATATAAGATTAAAAAAAAGTTAGACGAAATCACTAGAAAATTATTGTCTAATTTTTGATGCAGAGTCGTCTTTGGCAGCACAAAAGGAAACGAAATCTTAAAAGTAATCTAACAAAGTTGGAAAAGACTAACAGTAAAATTACCTGCAACTTGCCTGCATCTTGTCAGTGAGCAGTTGTTGATTTTCTGGAGAATGAAGCCATTTGAATTTCTTCTGCAAAAGTGATTTGATCCTTTGATCCTGGAAATGTTCTCTATCTTCACCGGCTTTCACATCCATTATCAGGTTTTCCATTTCCTCCTGAACCTGACCAACAACAAGTTGTTCAACATTTCCATTGGCTTTGTTTTTTCACTCCAAGTTCTTGATCGACTTCGCCCATGAAAATTTGAATACGTTCACTCAGACTGATTTCTGTCCCCGGATCCTCTTCGCCATCGAAAATTTCTGATACTGGAGGGTTTGAAAATCGCACCTTCTTCGCTCCAGGTTTTTCTTTGTCAAAATTGGCTATAGCCGCGTCCAAATAACTATTAATTTCCCAGCCCCTCTGAATGCTGTTTTTCAGTTTATCAATCTTTGCGCGAGCAATAAATTTTTTTTGAGTTACAGGAGACATTAGTGGATTCAAATTTTGAAAGTATTTTGAGGGAAAAAGCGAGTCAAGCGATGTTGTGCTTTTTTTAAAAACGTTACATTCATCGACAGATACTTGTTTATCCAAATATGCCACCACATCTAAACATGAATCCAGTTCCTCCGTGTTGGGAAGAGAACTACTCTCAAGATTTTCCATTTCCATTTCTTCGATCGTTTCGTGAATGATACAGTTCCTTGCTGAATGGATTCGGGACATTTTCTATATAAAAATTAAGAAGATTCAAGCTGGATTTTAAGGGATTTACTTTTTCAGAGCCCTGAATCTTGAAAATTGCAAACAAGTTTATAAACAGTGGTGTGGTCGAGGCCTGACGCCCAACTGAAAATTCCCAAGAAAGTCCAAATATATCCCATTTTCAACAAATTAGTTGAATTTTCAACAACAACAACAAATTTCCCAACAAAAATTTCCAAACAAACAGTCGTATTAACAACAAAATAGATACATTTTTCAGTAAAAGTGACAAGTTTTCCAAAAAATAGTTAAAGATTTCACTAAACAGTTACATCTTCCAGCCAAAAAAAAACGAGTTTTTTTTAAGCAGTTGGATTCTTAACAGAAATTTAATTTTCAACAACAGAGATCAATTTTTAACCAAGAAGGATGACTTTTCTACCATAAAAGATGATTTTTCATTTAAAAAGAATGAATTTTTAAGAAGCTAATTAAGTTTTCGACCAAAAATCATTACAATTTTTTTTTAAATCAGACTTTTAACAGAATATTTGAATTTCTAACGAAATAGTTGAATTTTCAGCAGAGTAAGATGCATTTTCAATCAAATTTTTCAATATTTAAGCAAAAAATATTTAAATATTGTCAAATATTGGAATTATCAAGACAAAAAGACAAGTTTTTTAGAAGACTGTTGAATTTTCTTTTAAAAAATGCTCATTTTCAGATGAATTTTTAAGAACAGTAAAGTTTAAGAAAAAAGTGGGATTGCAAATCGGAGCAGATGCATTTTCAACAAAAAAATATAATTTTTAATCAAGAAAGATGAATTTCTAACAAGATACTTAAATTCTTAACGAAAAGTTCATCTTTTAATAAACATCAATCCTTTTTTACACAAAAAGACCATTTTTTTTACCAAATATATCACTTTTTTACTAAACAGTTGAATTTTCAACAATCAAGATTTTTTTTCTACACAAAAAGACGACTTTCCAACAAAATATACATTTTTTCTACCTAACAGTTGAATGTTTAACTTATACAATATAAAGGCTAAACTTTCAACCAAAATTGGCGTAGTTAAATTTTCAAATAATAGATCTCATTAAAAAACTACTCATTAAAGAACTTAATGTTCTTGAAAAAAAAAAGACGAATTGTGAAAAAAGTACATGGATTTTTAACCAAAAAGTTCAAGTTTCAACAATCAAGATTATTTTTCTAAACAAAGAGACAATTTTTCAAAAAAATACATGAATTTTCTACCACATACTGAAAAGTTTAACTTATATAATATACAGGCTAAAGTTTCTACCCAAAATAGAATAGTGAAATTTACAGAGAAAAACTCTCATTAAAAAATAACTCTGAAAAAAACGATTTTTTAACAATATTATTGAATTTTCAACTTAAAAGATAACTTTTCGACTAAGAAGATTAATTTTCTAAAAAAAAGACAAATTTCCAGCTCATTTAATTTGTAGGCTGCAACCAACTATGGAATGGTTAAATTTTCAAATAAAAGTGATAACTTTTAAGAAGAAAATGAATTTTTTGAAAAGTTATTAAATTTCAAAGCCAAACAGACGAATTATCTACAAAAACGTTTAATTTTAAACCTTTTTTATATAATTTGTTTTTAATTTAATTTTATACTGAATTGTTTAATTTTTTTCGAAAATTTTTAAATTGTAACTTAAAATGATTGATTTCCTACAAAATAGAATTTTTAACATAAAACTTTATTTAAAATCAAATAGTTGAGTTTTCAAATATAATTATGAATCCAACACAACAACAAATTTTGTTTAGAAATTAGTTCAACTCTAAGCCAAATAATCTACTTTTCAAACCAAAAAGGCTAATTCTCAGAAAAGCATGTGACAGTTGACATTTCAAACAAAGAATTGCATTTTTAACAACAACAAAATACATTTATAATAATGAAGATTAAATTTCTACTACTACAGAAGACGAATTTTCAAAGTATATAGATGAATTTTCAACAAACAAGATTAATTTTCTACCCCCCCCCCCCCCCCCCCCCCCAAAAAGACGCATTTTCAACAAAATACATTAATTTTTTACCAAACAGTCGAGTATTTAACTTATATAATACACATCCTAGAGTTTAAATGAAAAATGGAATAGTGAAGTTGTCAGAGAAAACTACTCATTAAAAAAAATAACTTTGAACAAAGAAAAAAACGGTTATTCAACAAAATTGTGAAATTTGCAAACAAAATGATAAATTTGCGGACAAGAAGATTAATTTTCTATTAAAAAAGACGAATTTCCCACTTACTTTATTTATAGTATAAACTTTCAACAAACCACGAAATGGTTAAATTTTCAGACAAAAAAAATGAATTTTCAAAAAGATTGTTAAATTTTAAAGCCAAAAAGACCAATTATCTGCAAAAAAGTTGAATTTTCAAACCAAAAAAATGATTACAAACAAAGATTAATTTTTGAACAAATAGTTTAATTTTCTTCGAAACTTTCGAATTTTCAAGCTAAAAAGATTAATTTTTCACAAAATAGCAAAATTTTTAACGCAAACGGTCATTCAAAAGCAAATAGTTTAGGTTTTAACTATAATTACAAATACTTATTAAAAAATTATTTTAAAAAAATCTGTTCAACTGTAACTCAAATAATCGATTTTTTAACCAAAAAAATATTATTCTATCAAGAAAGACGAATTTTCAACCAAACATGTAACAAATTTTGTACAAAATAGTTCATTTTTGAACCAAAGGGATGAATTTTCATCTACAAAAATTAATTTTTAACAAAGCAGTTGAGTTTTTGATAAACCAAAGCAAATAATAAAATTTCTAACCAAACGAGATGAATTCCGAATCTAAAATATAATGGTAGCCTTTTAAATATAAATTAAAATTACTGCCAGGTCACTTTTTGTTTTAGGCCTAAACTAAACCACTGTTTATCAATAATATCCAAAGTTTTTAGTAATTTCAGTTGTTTTATTTTATAGAACAAAATAAAGGTGTTTCATGTGAAAAAAATTCTAGAAAATTTTTAGACGAACCTTGATAATTTTAAATTAATTATATGAATAATATTATATTATAAAATTAATATGTTGAAAGTCTGAAAAATTTGGAAGCTCTAATTGTTTAGGCAAGGCAAATATTTCTAATTTTCAAATTTACCTTTCCACCTTTGTCATTAGTAGAGGAGTGCCTCTTGAACAAACTTGAGAACTTTTTTAGTCCGTTCCAGAATTTTCTCCCATCGGATGTCGAATCTTTGTTTTCGAAACTCATTTCCTATTAAAAAAAAAAAAAAACAAACAAAAAATACAGTAAGAGTAAAAATTCAAAGAAAATTATATGATGAAAAATACATATCTACATCGAGGTTTACAAAATGCGTCAAATTTAATTTTAAAATTGTTCAGTTCAAAGCCGTATTGCATTAAATTGAAATTGTCTTATTTAAAAATTATCAAGCTAAAAAGTGACTAAACATGACTACTGTTCCCACAAAAAGATTCATTTATATGAATACTACAAGTATTTTTATAAACAAACGATTAACTTTGTCTTTTTTCAGAAATTTTTTTTTTTTTTTTAAGCAAATTGTCATTCGACGAGATTTTTTTACAGCTGGATTGATTTTTCCAACGAGAACTGATTTCACAAAAAACAAATACAGATGTACGTAAAAGGATTTTTTCAAAATATCCTTTTTTGGCATTTTATTAAAACAAAGTTTATTAAATATTTCAATTGCAATTTTAACGCGGTAACAATGTTTCAAAATTTTCAAAAGTATGTAACTTTTCTAATTTTCATCGAAATGGAAAATTTATTTGGAATAATTTGCAAGTCTTCTACCTATCGATAAGAAACTTTCACCCAAATTTAAAAAAAAAAAAAAATTCAGACACCGATAAAATTGTATGATTTTCGGATTCTGTGAGGGCCAAAACGTAAAGATCCATCAAAAACTAGAAATCGAAAATTTGGTCCATCACATAACACTCTCATGAATTAGAATGTAAAAATAATGCTAAGAAACATTCAAACAAAGTGATGAATTTCCAACAAATAAATGTTAACCAAGTAGTTTTATTTTCGACCAAAAACATGCATTTTTAACTAACATGGAAAATATTTAACTAGACTAGTTGTGTTTTAACCCAAAATGATTAATTTATACCAAGAAAGACGAATTTTCAACAGAGCACATGAATTTACAACTAAAAAAAAATTGTGAACCAAAAATTAGATAGTTAGAATATCGGCTAAAAAATTCTTCTTCAACTAAAGAGATTAAATTGCAACCAAATTTAAGAAATATTTAATTCTAATAGTAACATTTTCATTAAAAAAGTTTTCAAGTAAAAAAATTAAATTAAAGAAAAACAGTTGGGTATTGCAACAAAATGATGAATTTTTAAGTAAAATGATGAATCTTAAACTGTAACAGTTGAATTTAAAACCAAAAAGATGTATTTTAGACTACATTTTTGACTATTAATTTTCTAACCGAAAAGGTGAATTTTCATCGAAACACGTGAATTTTAAAATAAAAAAGGTAAAATTTAAACCAATCAGTTGAATTATTACCAAAAAATATACATGTTTAACAGACAAAAATGTTAATTTTCCACCAAATACATCAATCTTAAACCAATGTGATCAATTTTCAACTAAAATTATGAATAGCTGAATTTTTTCACGAAAATGATGTATTTTAAAGGAAAATAATTAATTTTCTAAACAAAAAAAAGAATTTTCAACAAAATAATGAAACTGATAATTAAACTAATAAGTAATTTATCTTATAAATAAACATGCGCGTTTGTAGGGTTATCTCTCAGGATTGGATTTCCAAACAAAGAGATGAATTTTCTATTGAAATGATACTTTACCTAAAAAAATAATCCTCTTTGACAAAAAAAAATTGACTTTGAACCAAGAAATTAAATTTCAAAAATGTTAAAATCAAAAAAAAAAAAATTAAATTCATGTGCTCTGTTGATGATTCGTCTTTCTTGGTACAAATGAATCTTTTTGGGTTAAAACACAACTATTCTAGTTAAATATTTGCCATGTTAGTTAAAAACTCATGTTTTTGGTTGAAATGAAAACTGCGCAGTTAAAACTTATTTGTTGAAAATTCATCATTCTGTTTGAATTTCTGTATAGAAAATTAATTTTTTACCAAAAAAATATAACTTCCTTTTTTTAATTTAATTACTTGGTTGAAAGTCGATTATTTTTTGGTTAAAGTATCATTTAATAGAAAATTCATCTGTTTGATTATAAAATCCAGCTAAACGCGCATGCAGGTTGGGAATCAGAGGAGTTTCCTTACCCTTTTTTTTCCACGTGGTTTCTCAATTCAGGACTGACCGCCGAGATGGTTCGACAACACACGATCGGTCATAACTGCACGAAAAACGATTTGGGAATTGGGACCTGGGACCAGAGATGCCAGATCGTGGATGAAATTTACCCCCACCATACCTACCGTTTGGGAGCCGCAAAACTGAAGGTTCATGATTGTAACTGGAAGTTCGCCTGTAAGCCGAAAATGCACGACGATTCGAACTTTGATTTTCTCAGGTTTTATGCTGCACGGTGATTGGCCGATCTGATAGCTTCGGAAATCTTCGATGGTCTTCTATTTGCGTCTCGATCCCCATTTCAAAGAAATTGAAGAAATTGGCGATTTTGATGTCTCGCGTGATTCTTCATTTCATGCACGAGTCGATTTTTAGGTTATTTTTTCAGGTGTATATAA
>NC_046666.1:130141-131185 GCF_010883055.1 Belonocnema kinseyi
GGGAGCGGGTGCTAATCTGAAAAATTGCACCCGCTTCCAGCGAAATCGCGGTAAAATTTCAGCCATAACCACGTCTCACAACCGTGAGATAGGTGGTTATATTATATTATTATTATTAATATTATTAACTATTATTAAATTTTAATTAATTAATTAATTTAATATTAATTTTAATTTTAAATTAAATATTATTCATTATTATATACTAAATTGATAAATCACCAAACAAAAAAAAACTACATTTTTAACAAAACAGTTCCACTTTCAACCAGAAAAGTTGAAAAAAAAATAGTTTAAATTCTTTGAAATTGCTTTCAATTATTGAAATGAATTGAAAATTGCTTGGAAGGTTTTAAAACATCCTAAAATATTTAAAACCCTTTAAAATCTCTTGAAATTTTGCAAAGCTTTTGAAAATTCCTTGCAGTTGTAAAAATACCCTAAATTATTTCAAATCCTTTGAAATCTCACACTAAATTATTAAGATCAGTTAAAAGATCCTTGAAATCCATTAAGATATCCTAAAATATTTCAAATCCTTTAAAATCTCATATTAAATTACTGTAATCAATTGAAAATTCCTTGAAACCTTTTAAAATACTCTCCAATATTTCGAATCCCTCAAAATCTTTTGAAACACGTTGACATCTTTTAAAGATTTCTGAAGTACTTTTCAATTTTTTTAAATAACTCTGCTAAAATTGTTAAAATTCTTTGGAATTCCTTTAAATTATAAAAATCCTTGGCATCTTTTAAAACATCCTCAAATATTCAAAATCCTTAAAAATCTTTTGAAATCCCTTGAAATTTGTAAAAGCTTCAGATTGAAATTTAGAAAACAGAAAATTTTTGTAAATTAGAGTTTTGAAAATGGAATCAATAAAAATTCCTAGATTTGGAAATTTTATTTTCAAAAATTTTCAACTATGAAATATGAATATTTTTCAACTCAATGGGATTCAAGTCTTTCAAATTTAAATTGTAAACTTAGAAGTTTATTTACAAAAAATCAGTAATTATAAATAAATTGAAAGCGTTCAAAAT
>NC_046666.1:131285-133991 GCF_010883055.1 Belonocnema kinseyi
TATAATTATATGCAAAAATCGTTTTAGAAATAGTTAAACTTCAACTTAAGTAACTTCTATTAAAACTTTAATTTAATATGTTGACTAATCTACAAACATTAGAATTTTGAAATTTTTATGTTTTCTAAATTTCGATCTGAAATAATTTAATTTAGAGATTGCCCAATTGAAAAACGTACATATTTTGAACGCTTTCAATTTATTTATGATTATTAATTTTTTATAAATAAACTTCCAAGTTTACAATCAAAAATTTGAAGACTGGAATTTTTTTCAATAAGCCTTCAAAAATTTTTGTAATTCTTTGAAATTCCTGTAAATTATAAAAATAAATTGAAAATTCCTAGACATCTTTTAAAACATCCTCAAATATTTAAAATCCTTAAAAATCGTTTGAAATTTCTTGAAATTTTTTAAAGCTTCAGATTGAAATTTAAAAAAGAGAAAAGTTTCAAAACGTTAAATATTGAAATGTTTATAGATTAGAGTTTTGAAAATGAGATCAATAAAAATTGAAAGCTTTCGAAATTTAAGTTTAAAAATGTTCAACTACTGAATAAGAATAATTTTCAACTCGATGGGATTCAAGTGTTCAAATTTTTAATTGCTAACTTGGAAGTTTATTTATAAAAAATAAATAATCATAAATAAGTTTAAAGCATTCAACATTTAAATGTATGTTTTTGAATTGGTCAATATCTAAATACAATTATTTCAGATCGAAATTAAGAAAACATACAAGTTTTAAAATTTAAATCTTTGTAGATTAGTTAAACTATTAAATTTAAGTTTTAATATAAATTACTCGAGTTAAAGTTTAACTATTTCTAAAGCCATTTTTGTATATAACTATATATATATTAACATACTTTTAAATTTTTAAGGCTTTCAATTTATTTATGATTACTAATTTTTTGTGAATAAACTTCTAAGCTCACAATTCAAAGTTTGAAGACTTGAATCCCATCGAGTTGAAAATTATTCATATTTCATAGTTGACAATTTTTGAAAATAAAATTTCGAAAATTATGAATTTTTTCTTTTATAATTTAAAAGAATTTCAAAAATTTTAGTAGAGTTATTTAATAACATTTCAAAGTATACTTTAGAAATCTTTTAAAGGTGTCAAGGTGTTTCAAAAGATTTGGAAGGTTTCGGAATACTTGAGAGTATTTTAAAAGGTTCCAAGGAATTTTCAATTTATTACAGTAATTTAATATGAAATTTTACAGGATTTAAAATATTTCAGGGTTTTTTTTTAAATGTCCAGGAATTTTCAAAAGCTTTAAAAAATTTCAAGAAATTTCAAACGATTTTTAAGGATTTCAAATATTTGAGGATGTTTTAAAACATGTCAAGGAATTTTCAATTTATTTTTATAATTTACAGGAATTTTAAAGAATTAAAAAAAACTTTAGAAGGATTATTTTAAAAAGTTCCAAAGTACTTGAGAAATCTTAAAAAAAAATTCTAGGTGGAAAATTCTAGGAAAATATTTTTTAAGTATTTTGTAAAATATTCTTTTTGTTTTTCTTTACAAATATTTTTTTTTTAACTACAAGAAAATTAATCTTTTTTCTCGAAAATTTAACTACTATTAAACATTAATTTTTTGTATCGAAAATTAGTATTGGTGGAAAATAAATTTCTTATGTGCAAAGTTCATGTATTTTATTTAAAATACCCCATTTTAGTATACAATTCAGGTTTTTGGATGAAAATTTAACTTTTTGTTTAAACTTTTACTACTTTTTTTGAAAACAATTAAAGCAAATTTTTTTTAATATATGTATTTTATTAAAAATTTATTTTTTTGCGTGCAGAAAACGAATTGTTTTAGTTGTAATTTGAACTATTTATATTAAAAGATAGTCAACTAGTCATTGATATCAACATAATATTTTATAATTATAATATTAACATTAAACTGTGAAACCTGTGAAAAACGAAGTTAGAGTCGTGCATTAAATTATTTAAAATCAATTGAAATATAATTAAATTCCCTAATATTACGTGAAATCTGATATTTTATGAAATCCTGGAAATTTAATTAAAATACCTCAAGACTTTTGAAAATCACTTACAAGTTAAAATTATTGTATTCCTCAAAAATCTTTTAGAATCTCTTGGAAAATTATGTAACATATTCTTGCTTATATTATCATAATGCTCTTTTGCTGATATTATCATAAAACATTTTCGATCTTATAAAATCGTTCCATATCTTACAAAATTGTAGTCAGTTCCTTTAAACCCCATTAAAAATTGTTTAAATCATCTGAAATCACTCGAACCTTACAAATTTTCTTGATAAATTTTTAATATTTCGAAAAAGTCTTGGAATCTGTTTAAGAACCCTAAAATATTTCACATATTTTTTGACATCAGTTTAAATATTGTTGAAATCATTGAAATATTTTGAAAATCATTGAAACTTCTTAAAGCTCTTGAAAATTAATTGTGATTTTTAAAAATACACTAATATCTTTCAGATCCTTTTGGAACTACTTCAAATTATTGTAATGTATTAAAAATGGTAATATATTTAATATATCCTGTGAAATCTCTTGAAATCCCTTGAGATTTTTTCAAGCACTCGAAAATTTATTGCAATTTTTAAAATACCCGCAAATTTTCAAAATTATTTCAAATACCTTGAAATTATTTAAATCAATAGAAAATATCTTGGAATTTTTTTTTAATATT
>NC_046666.1:134091-135501 GCF_010883055.1 Belonocnema kinseyi
ATTTGATTGAAATTATTACTATTTCGTAGAAAGTTGACTTTTTATTTAATTTCCATTCGTTAGGGTTGAAAAGAGAAGTAAAATATTTTCTGGATGAAAATTAAAAAACAATGTAGTTTAAATTTGACCCCAGGTAGTTGAATTTTCAAATAAAAAAGAATAATTTTATACAAGATAATTAAACTTTTAACCAACGAGATAACTTTCCAACTTGAAATATAAATCTTTAACAAAAAAAAGTGATTTCTTAACAAAGTGATTCAACCAAATGTTTGAAACAATTTATTTGAATTATCAAGCAAAGAATTACGATTTTTAACCAAAAAGTTGCATTTTCATACAAAAAATGAAATTTCTTCTATTAAACACATAAACTTTTGAATCAAAAAGATAAATTGTCAAAAAAATAGTTGAATTTTCTGTTGAGAAAGATTTTAGTCCAGTTTTCACGATCAAACTATGAATTTTTTAAAAAGAAATAATTTTCTACTAAAAAAATTCATTTTTTATTCCAAAAAGACGAATTTATAACCAAAAAGGATGACTCTTGAACAAATTTGTTGAATTCTCCAGCAAATAGTTGCATTTTGATTAAAAAAATGAAATTTATCTTAAAGTAGACTTTTTTATTACAAAGAAAGTTGAGTTTTCATTCAAAAAAGATTCCAACTCAGTAACATCAAAAATTGAATTTTGTAACAAAAAAAAAGTTTCTATGAAAAAAATTTAATTTTCCATCCAAAAAGACGATTGCTTAACCAGAAAGGATGAATTTTTAACAAAATAGTTGCATTTTTATCCAAAAAATATCAATTTTTTACGAAAACAGATGAATTTGTAATAAAAAAAAAAAAAATACTTTTTTTAAAGTGAAACTTTCATCTGTAAAATATTTCAGTTGATTTTTCAACACCAAAATATAAATTTTAAACAAAAAGTAAATTTTCTACGAAATAGTTTAGTTTTCAAGAAAATAGTATAATGGCTAAGTTTCTAATCAGTTGCATTTTTATCAAAAAAAGATATAATTTCTGCTAAGGCAGATAAACTTTAAAATAAAAAAGAGAAACTTAAAAAAAAAAAGAATGAATTTCCAAACGAAAAGTTAACGAAAAAAATTCTCGTTACCGTTCTCAAAAGTAATAAAACCAGCTTCCCGTTGATTTATGTGACTTGCCTTCACGGCGGGAAGGCAACTTTGTCGAGGCTGAGGCATCTGTTTACGTTATCGATGTAAACACTAAACACTCCAAGCTATTAAGTTACAGTCACAGCGACCGTGCCGAATTCGACTTGGGCTCATTTTTGTTTTTCAAAACATTGATTTAATCCTCTCACATTTTGAACACTATGTATACAATTTTTATAAATGGCCAGGGGCGGACCCAGAAAAATATTTCGGGGAAGGGG
>NC_046666.1:135511-136500 GCF_010883055.1 Belonocnema kinseyi
GGGGTCAAAATATATTTGTGTATATCATATGCATAGCTTAGCGGCGTCAGCCTTTAATACGAAAGGCCAAAAGTTTCCGGCGGGCGGGGTTTGAACCCCCCAAACACCTCCCCTGGATCCGCCTCTGTAAATGGCGATTTTTTCCAGAATGGGCTTAGTTTGTTCCCAGAATCAACAAAGAATGTATTTTTGATAAACATGCACGTCGAGCCGAGGATTTCTCAGATCTCGCCTGATATTCTCCGTAATCGAGATATTTTTTTTTCTCGAGAGCTTTTCCTTCTTAATATGTTTAGATTATTATGTTTGGAATAGCATCAATTCCAATAATCAAACTTAAATCACCGAGATAAATCGAAAAAAATAAAAAAATAAATAAATAAAAGTCTATCTAAATGGTTGGACTCTCAAGCCGAAAGACGAATTTTCTGTACAAAAGTTGAATTTTCAAACCAAAATATGACTTCAGCAAAAATTTAATATTCCACGAAACTGATGCATTTTTCCCAACCGACAGAAATTTTCAAACCAAGAAAATTCTTTTTTTTTACTAGAAAAAAGAGAATGTGGAAAAAGAGAATGGAAAAGTTAAATTTTCCGTGAAAAAATTAATTTTAAACAGCAAAAACAAAATAGTTGAAAACTCAATCAAAGAACAAGAATTAATTTTTCAACGTCAAAATATAAATTTTAAACAAAAAGTAAATTTTCTATAAAATAGTTAAATTTTCAAAAAAATAGTAAAATATTCAACCGCAAAGTATGCATTTTTAATAACATAGCTAAATTTTCAACCAAACTGTTTCATTTTTATCCAAGAAAGGTAGAATATCTCTTTAAATAGATATTTGATAATAAAAAAACAACCAATTTAAAAAAAAAAGTTGAATTTTCATCCAGAAAATATTTTACTTCTCTTTTCAACCCTAACGAATGGAAATTAAATAAAAAGTCAACTTTCTACGAAATAGTAATAATTTCAATCAAAT
>NC_046666.1:136600-142179 GCF_010883055.1 Belonocnema kinseyi
AATATTAAAAAAAAATTCCAAGATATTTTCTATTGATTTAAATAATTTCAAGGTATTTGAAATAATTTTGAAAATTTGCGGGTATTTTAAAAATTGCAATAATTTTTCGAGTGCTTGGAAAAATCTCAAGGAATTTCAAGAGATTTCACAGGATGTTTGTTGGAATTTTCAATTAGAATAAGTTAAATTATTCGTTAAAAATATTACTTTTAACAAACAAAAAACTAACTTTCAAGATGCACAAAAAACTAACTTTTAAAAAATAGTTACATTTTCAAACAAAGTGATGAATCTTTTAAATAAAATTGTAAATATTTAATTGAAATAATTGAATTTTAAACCAGAAATATGCATTTTTAACTGAAATGATGAATCTTTAACTAGAATAATTGAATTTTTGGACAAAAAGATCAATTGCTACCCAAAAATACGATTTTTCGTTTAAGAAATTTTCAACGAAATAGTCGAATTCTCAATTAAAAAAGATAAATTTACATACAAATTGTTTAACTTTGAACTAGAATTGATCAATTTTCAACTAAAAATGCAACAATTAAATTTTCTTTTAAAGAACTTAATTTTAAACAAAAATTATGAATTTTTATCCAAAATGATGAATCTTCTAATGGTATAGTTCAATTTTATGCCAGAAAGATGAATTTTCTACCAAAAAGGCGAATTTTCCACAAAGTGAAAATGAATTTTAAATTAAAGCGATGAATCTTCAACTGAAAAAATTATTTTTTAACAAAATAGTTTAGCTGTAAACCACTTAGTTGAATTATTTTCAACTAAAAACAGATGAATTCATAACAAACAATGGAAAAAATTTATATTATAATTCAGAAATATTAATTCTTTGAAACAATACTTGTACTCTAAAAACTCCCTGTCCTACAAAAAAACCCACAATTATTTTCTGAAATTCCCTATTTCAAGTCAGATAAATGAGAAGTAAGCGAATAAAACGTGACAAATCCATTTTTTTTAATTGAGAAAATTATTGATTCTGTATGTTTGGAATATCATCAATTCGATTATCAAACTTAAGTCAGCTAGAAAAATCAAACAGAGCCACAAAATTGCAAAAGGTTTTTATTATAATGGATAAAAATAGGAATTCTTTCTCTCATAGTGTATCTCTCATATTTACAAAATTTCAGGATCAGACTCAAGGAACGTTAAATTCTTTAAATAGTATGACAAGCTCTCTTTTTAACTGTAATAAAAAGCAAGCGGTCATTTCTCGGGGTTTTACGGTAAAATTGTAACATTTTCCAGAATTCACGTGCATTAACTGACAGTTGCACGAGAACGAGTAAATGTATTAATATTAGTTCCAAACTGGAACAAAATATTTCTACCACCGCCCCCCCCCGTCCCCTCCTCCCCTCCCCCTCTAACTGCACGTAATTTTTAGTTTTAAGAATTTTTTGCTAGTCATTGTTAGTAGTATCAGGCAGGGTTCCCGAGAACATCATTTTCAAAATTCCGTGACTTTTCCTTGACTAATTTTTCATTTCCCTTGATCATTAATATTCAAATACCAGCATTTTAGTCGTACAATATTTTTAATACAGAATCTTTTATAAACGGAATAAAACAGTATTTCAGATACAAATAAAAACTTTTCAAATTTACTAATTTATTTTTATTTTAATCAAAATAAATTCTTCTTTACTATAAAAAATGACTTTTGAACTAAATAATTAAATTTTCAACATAATCGTTCAATGTTTACCCTAGCAAAATTAATTCCCAACAAAAAAGTTTCTATTTCAATTAAAAAATGTGAAATTGATAAAAAAAAACTAATTTTAAATTCAAAAAGACGAATTTTCAACAAATAAAGTTTTTTCACTCAAGAAATTAATAAAAGTCCATCTAAATTGTTGAACTTTCAAGCCGAAAGACGAATTTTCTGTACAAAAATTGAATGTTCAAACCAAAATATGACTTGAGCAAAAATTTAATATTCCACGAAACTGATGCATTTTCACTCAACAAACATGAAATTTCAAAACAAGAAAATTCTTTTTTTACCAAAAAAGGAGAATTTTTAACTAGAAAAGATAAGTCTTTATTAAAAAATGGATAAGTTACATTTTCCGTTAAAAAATGAATTTTAAACAGAAAAAAGACTATTCGACCAAAAAGTTAAATTTTCAACCAGATATAAGCCTTCATAAAAATTTTTTTAACAAAATAGTTTAACTTTCAAGCAAAGAGATGAGTTTTCAACTAAAAATATAAATTTGCAAGAAAAAAGTGTGTGTGTGTGTGGGTGTGCGTGCGTATGTAGATTTTTAGTTTGTAGCACGATAACTTTGAACTTTGGACAAAAAGATTTGAAGAGGAAACCTAATAAGATTTCTGAGAGAGTTGTTACTGAGCTCGATTTTTGAAGTGGGTTTTCAATTTTTGTACAAATAAATAAAAATGACGAAAAAATGGCCATTTCTTCTATTTGACGTTCTCGGTGCTCGTCAATAACAGAAAAATTGTGGATGTCACTTTAGTTGCATAGAGTTACATTAGTTAAGGATATTACAATATTGGACAATTTATAAAAAAATTATAAACAATTCGCTCGTGTCAGGGCCACTTGTTGATCCCGATACAGTTTAGACTACACAAATATCAGAACAAATTTAGAATAATTGTTGGGGAAAAATGAAAAAATGTTTGAAAGTACATTAAAGGTAAGTGCCAAGTGGTGATCTCTGACGTAATTAATCTCCAAAATGTTTAGTAGTGAACAAAATCGAGTAAATTTTTCATCATAAGAAGAGAACCCCTAAGTCTTATCCTTTACTATTGTATTCATAATGAACAGGTATTCCTAATTAAAGTATTCAGTTTAGAAGATGCTCAACATAATTTAATGTAATTATTGTTTTTATCAACTGTATACATACATACCCTTAAAAAAATTCTTTTTTTGTGTGGTTGATTCTGAACCAATCTATTCAGACTTGAATTTTCCAATATTTTAAATCTTTAATGATTCAATCTGCTTTAAAAATAAAAATTTCTTAATTTTGAGTTCACTAAATGTGATTTCTAAAAATCTTTTTCGTGTTTAATTTCGTCGTGTAATGCAACTAATAATCCACTTGTATGCCGTGATTATAATCACAGTAATTCGGAGAAAATTCGTCTTTTTTCGGTTCTCAATTTATCTTCTTTGTTGAAAATTCATGATTATGGTTAAAAATTCATCTTAGCAGTAAAAAATGAATTTACTTTGTCGAAAGTCCAACAATTTTGTTAAACTTTTTTTTTAAATTGAAAATTAAGCTTTTATGTTGAAAACTCGTATTTGTGGGTTAAAAATTTGACTATTTTTGGTAGAATATTCAATTATTCCGGTAGAGAATTCATTTATTTGGTTAAAAATGAAGTATATTGTTCAAAACTCGTTTTCTGGTTCAAATTTAATTTTTTGCACTGAAAAGTTAGCTGTTTCATTTTTTGGGGAAAATTTTTCCCAGTTAAAAATTCATGTATTCTATTCAAATTTCAATTTTTTTCTTTTGTTAGCACTGATTAATAAATATTAGTTTGTGAAATTGCAAAATAAAATGAGATTTTATTAAAGTAGGAAATTAACAATTTAATTACCATAAATCGAAGTTGACGCCCCTGACGTAGGCCTGAGTGCTGACATTTTAGTGGTTTTTGTCATGTTAGAGGGTTTCCTACTCTATTTTTAGCTTTTTCTTCCTCAAGTGGGATGAAAACATTGTATTTGACGTATTTAGTAGGAAAACTGGGTTTGATTGATTCATGAGGAAATTTATTATTTGTAAGAAATGAAAAAAATTGTTCAGTAAAATAAATTCTTCATATTCCCAAAATCTTATATTCTCGTGATAATCACTTTTTCGTACCTCATTCCTTTTTGAAATTAAAATTTGTAATTAAAAATTAAAATTGTTGATATCTTGAATAGTTTTCAAATTTCAAGTATTGAGTGTGATGAATGAAAATTAATAAATGTTATAAATGGTCAAATTTTAAAAACTATTGTAGACATCGAAAAAAATTTTGGCACGTTTTGGCAATATGTGTGCAAACTTCTCAGTAAAATACGTAATAATCAGTTGGATGGACAAGGCTGCAGAGGTGAAAATAGGTAAAAAATTAAATTTTTGACAATTACTCAACAATTATAAATTTTGTATTCCAGAGAATAAAATATATTTCTGTAAAATCTTAATGAAAATATCAGAGAAGCCCAATGAATCTAGCCACTCCTTCGATTTAGAATTTAAATGTAAAAATCAAAATTTTAGTTGAATAATACGGTACCATTTAATTGAATTAAAAAATAAATCAAGTTAATTAATTCTTAGAAAAAAGTATTCATGAAAATTAAGTAAATTTCTAGTATTTTGCAAATTGGTACTTATTCAATTTTGAAGAATTGGAATTTAAAACTTGACTTATTATCTTAAAAATCATTTAAATTTAAGAATTTTTATTTATACATCTTTAAAATTGATAAGTTTTTAATTTTTAAAATTAGACGTTGAAAATCATGCAAGTTTCACCAGTAAAACAGTTTCAATTCTGATGATACACAATACAAATTTCTTCAGTTTGGAAGATGCAGAGTTGAAATCTTAAGTTTAGGTCTTCGAAATTATCCAGCATTTTTATTTATACATTTTTCATATTGTACAGTGTTTAATTTTGAGTATTTAAAACTGATTTATGTAAAAAAACATTCAAAACTACATGATAAATTGCACATATTAAAAATTAAAGTATCTTCAATTGCAAATCTTGAATAAAGACTTATTTTAAGAAGAGATATTCAAAATTTTCTCAAGTTATGTATGTTATTTGTATTTTTATATACGTAAGTTTCATTCAATATAATTAATAAATCCTGTAAAGCGCATTAGCTTGCATATTCGATTTAATTCCTGAAATTTTAACCTAATTTAATTTCAGAGATTTTATATAAATTTAATTTTCAGGTTTTTAATGCTCAATTTTATTTGCTTGAATATTTACATCAAAAAGATTTTTAAAAAAGTAGACGATGCAAATATTTAAAATATTAAAAATTAAATAATTTAGAGTTTTATGGTTAGAAAATTTTTAATAAAAAATTATCCAATGTATTTATTTACTTCTCATAAATTTGAAAAGCCGATCATCAAATTATTGTTACAATAAAAAATTTTCCTCAAACGGGCCCTAGATTTTTTTGCACGGCCCTGATGCACTCGAACTTTCACTCTATAGTCGAGATTTTTTCCGTTCAGCGAAACTACGCGTTAAACGTCGGTCAGGGCCTAATGGGGGTACACTTGACTGCTTCACTGCTTGACACACCATGCTTCACGCGAGAAAATTAGAACCGGTTGAGAAAAATTAAAATGTGTCAATATGTTAATAAATTAAATTTTAATTAGTTGAATCAATTTCCTAATCTAATTTTAAGCAAATGGAAAGAAAGTTGGGGAAAATCGGTTAACATCTTCAATGCCAGTTGACAGTTCTTGTAATTTGGCGTGTTATTAACGATATGCTTAATTACTCGAAATGTTAACCGATTCTCATCA
>NC_046666.1:142279-144836 GCF_010883055.1 Belonocnema kinseyi
TGCGCTTTTCTTGAAGGTCATGTTTCGTACATAAAACGTTCAGAGAAAAAAACACTTCAATGTACTACTATTACTACTATTTGGTTGAAAATTTAATATTTTGTTTGCCCTCAGGTGAGGGGCAAGGCCGACGAAATACGGCATGTTAGAAATAATTAAATTACCAAATCATTGTTTTTTTCATGTGATTAATACTGACAGAAATATGATATAAAATAATGTAGAACACGAAATGAGTGGAAAAAAAACAGATAAATTAAGATTTTTAACTAGAAATGTAACTATTCAATTTTTGGTTGAAAATTTATTTTTTATTCTTAAATTCATCATTTTGTTCAAAAATCGTTCTTGTTGTTGTTTAAAAATTAAATATTCTTATTACACATTCATTAGTTTCGTTGAAATTGTTTTTTTGTAAGTTGAAATTTCGTCAATTTTGGTAGAAATTAATCGTCTTGATAGAAAATTGAACTATTTTAGTTGAAGGTACGTCATTATAGTATACAATTAATCAATTTGGTTGAAAATTAATTTTATAAACTAAAGATTGAACTTCCATTTTGGATCACTGTTCATCATTTAACTAGAAAATAAAACTACTTGGTTGAAAGTTAAATAATTTTCTTTAAATTCACCTTTCTGGTTGAAAATGTGTTTTTTTGTGCGTGGAAAATTAAGATTTTTAACTTAAAATTTAAGAATTATATTTTCGGTTGAAAACTGATTTTTTTAAGTTCAAAATTAAACTATTTGTTGAAAATTGGTCTTTTCTAGTAGAAAATTAAACTTCTTGGTTCATAATTAATGTATTTTTTAATTTTCAATTATAGATTTTTCTTTCTGTTTTACGGTCCACATAAATTAAAATAAAATTGAGCCAAAAAACATTTTTTTGAACTCAGAATTCATTATAATTGTTTTCTGCCATATTACTAATTTCAAAAATATAATTATTTAGGTTAAAACCTTTTGAAAAAGCTACGCATACCGAAACGTCAATGATTGAGAATGGAGTTTTTAATCAAATAAATTCTGAGTTCGAAAAAATGTCTTTTGGTTCAATTTTATTTTTATTTATGTGGACCGTAAGACACAAATAAAAATCTATGATTGAAAATTAAAAAGTACATTAATTATGAACAAAGAAGTTTAATTTTTTACTAAATAAATAAATGTGATAAATCTATGATTTAAAATTCATCAATATTTCCGGTCGAATAAAGGATAGATTTGGTTTTAAATCATTATACAATTAATGTATTTTGTTAAAAAATCGTCTTTTTTGATAGGATATTAATACTTTCAGTTGAAAATTAATCTTCTTGTTTTAGGGTTCATATTTTGGTTGTGAAATTCAAGTATTCCAGATCAATATTCATCGTTTTAGTGGAAAATTAATCTGTTTGCTCGAATTTTTTTGGTGGAAAATTGATTTTTCTAACTAGACATTTAAATATTTCATTTTTGATTGGAAACTGATAATTTTTAGTGGACAATTCAAATATTTGGTTGAGAATTAAGGTATTTTGTTAAAAAATCGTCTTTTTTGTAGAAAATTAATCTTTTTGGTAGAAGATTCAACTATTTGTGTTCAAAATTCATCCATATTATTAATAATACGAGAATTATGCTGGAAAAGTTAGGAATTTAAAGCAGTTTAAATTAAATTAAAAATAGTTAACATATATTATTATTCAAATTCATGTACTTAATAGAACAAATTCAAGAAATGATTATGATTTAAGTATTATTTAATTAACCGATGATGCTAGTATATTTAAGAACATCTTGTAATGTAATTTATCAAAGCTTTCTAAATTAAACAAACTAATTGAATCCCTAGAAACAGAAAAAAATCATAATAAAATCACGAAACTGTACACATATTCCGAGTCGATTTTTTTTTAAATGCGAAATATTTGAATGGCTTCATACTATGATCAATTATATCTAGAAAAAATCTGGAGTCGTCAGGGAATTTTCATACTCTCTTGAGCTACCCTTATTAAAAAAAAATTTAGGCGACTTGGAAATTTTTTTCTTCCGAAAATCTTATTGCTTAAAATGCCCAACTTTTTGGCAATCACCCATAAATTTTCAAAATAAATAGTACGAAGTTTTACCTTCCTTCGTAATAGGTGATTTCAAACTAATTTCCCCTCTTCTTTCCTGAATTTCCGAATTTCTCAGATTCAGGAATTGTTTTCTTTGGATTCCCGAACTGGGCGATACTTTATTAATCGAACAATTTTTATTCACACATTCAGCATGGGCCATCAAACCCACAGGAAAATATTCCTTTTTTCTACTTTCACTCGAACTCATCTTAAAACTTTATGCTCATTCAAAGTATCTTTTGCTCTTCTTGCAGGGGGAAATACTTTCCTCAGCTGTGAAACTGTCAAGCGTTAAAAATACTTCCATTATTATTTGGAAAAGTGACAAAATAAGTGGGAAAAAATACCAAAAGTGAGCACAAGACGAGTGTGTAGGTATATTATACTTCAAAATATTCCTGACTTACGTGTTGAAAATTATGAGAAGTAAATTTATTAAA
>NC_046666.1:144936-170872 GCF_010883055.1 Belonocnema kinseyi
CCACTAATACTGTCAGAGGGATAGGAATTAAACGAGTCAGTGAGAGAGAGAAGCGAAGGAGAGATAGAGGAGAGGAAGCGCTACCCTAGGGGTGTTACCGTCACCGTTGCTTATTTTCTTTTTCTGTTGTATTAATTCGGTTCGCTATTAGGAGAAATTGCTAAACTTTATACAAACGTATCATCAAGAAAGTAACTGGACGCTATTTAATGGTGTAACCTTACATCTACTTATCCTACCCGTTACCAACCTTATCTTTTGGCAATAACCCCCCCCCCCACCCCCTATATTTAAAATAGGTAACATAGTTTATGGGCGGCCCTTTACTTCAGTCACACGATTCTAATACTCGCAGTTTATAGAAGACTAAAGGAAGAAGATAATCAAAGTTCTTGCGAATTTATCGAGAGGTATAGAGATAATTCAAGATTTGCTTCCCTAATTGAACTTTGCCGTAATGAAAAGAAGAAAAACGAGCTCAAGCGACTTTTGACGCCTGAATGATCAAAGTAAAAGAGACACGTAATCGCCAAAGGATGCTCCTTTATAGATTTCTTATTCGAATTCAATTTAGAGTTATCGAGGTGCATGGTTTATGGTAAGAAAACGTTAAATTGGCACGATGAAGACACAACAAAGGTCTAATATCGGATAGGTTTTGTAATTATTATATTTATATTGTATATCATCGACGGTTTTTTGTACAATGAAAATAAATTTTTGCTGATCACTTTGAGTTTAATGTTCTTATAATATTGATCAAGATTCACGGCAGCGAATCGCCGTCAAATATAAAAAAAAGTGCAAACCAGTGGTGGGTTACTTTTTTTTAAGTAACTAGTCACAGATACGCTACTTGGCGAAAAAAGGTTACCAATCACCACTGAAAAATAAGGGGGGGAAAACCATTCTCTAGATGATATGTTGTTTATTCAAACATACAAAAATTGCTTAAAAAATATTATCCAGTTACGAAAAAAAGTAAACCAATTCTGAAAGACGAGAGCTCAGATTTGGTAAACCTTAAAATTGACTCAATTAAATTTAGTAAAATCCTGGTCGTCATTTTAAGTGCACCTTTGTATGACTCAATTTAAAAAATGTACTGCAAAATATCTGAACAATCTCCAAAAAAACAACGCTTTTCATCAAAAGAGTTGAATATTTATTCAAAATTTTCGTTATTGTTTAACCAATTAGTTAAAGTTTGCACTACAATACTTTAATTTTTTTCAAATTGCATGAATTCTTAACGAAAATAGATGGAGTTTCAACGAAAAATATAGAGTTTAATATAATATGAACAAAAAAAAGATTTTAATTTCAAATAAAACACAATTTATTTCAAAAAAAAAAAAATGTACGCCTAACATCTCGAAAAGATGTAAATTTTTGACATGAATGTCTAGATATTAGGTGCTACAATCTTACCCTTTGAACATCTACATTTAAACATCCATTTTTCTCCGTGTAAAAGGGATATGAATAGTTTATTTTTCAACGTTTGCATATTTGTCTATCTTGTTGCGCAGCCGAGGTTCAAATAATTATTTACATGAATTATCCGGAAAACCTACCTGCCATAGTATTTCTAAATGATTTTGGTTAGTTAGTTTTTGCTATTTTTGAGATTTTTATTTTTTATTTTTTCTTTTTTCTTTTACCGATATTTTAACATAGGGCTTTAACCCATTACCACCTCAAAGCTACCTCCAACTTTTCACAGAAGAAAACATTAACCTATCATTAATTTTCAAACACTTTCAGTGTTTCCTAATCATAATCTGATCAACTGTATGATGCCCGCGTGGTCGTTAATGAGTCAAGGCATTGATAAAACAAAAATTCAATGTATTTTATCTCAGAGAAAAGAATATATATTTGAGCAAACCCAACGGCCTTTGATAGATAAAGACTTATAATTTCAGGTTCTCTCAATCGCTATTTGAAAGAAATATCCTTATGGTGTTTCAGCGCACCAAAATCCTTCGGAAATACTACAGTAGGTTTCTGATATACAAAATGAGCAATTATTTGTACACCTGTGTAATTTGTTGTGTGATTCGTTCAAAAAATGGGCAGAATTAAAACAAAGAAAGAATATTGAAACACATTCAATCTGTCGTTTGCCTGGCCAAACAGTCGCTAATAAAAATGAACAAGACATTGTTAGTTCTAGGAACATTTTCTATAGATTTAAAATGATTTAACTATTAATTCTTTTAATTTAAAATATAATAATTCACCATCTATAAAGATTCTAAAGAAATTGAGTTTCACAAACACAGAATTAAAAATTCATAAAATTTAAACGGTACTATTTTAAAAAATTCACTACAATTACTATCTTACATATTATTCACTTTTTAACTTAAAAATCCTTGACTTCTATGTCTGTAAATTTTAAAATATTGTTTAATTAGGCTGATTCGGTGTACATATTAATATGAGAATTACGTTTAATCACAAAAATAATTTAAAAGTTAAGATTGAAGCAATTCTTACTAAAAATAATATGTCTTCGATAATAATTAGTGAAATATAACAATTGGAATTTTTATGTCCAGTTTGGATAAACAAATTCAAAACTTTGGGTAGTGGAAAAAAATCGGTTTTTAAATTGAAATAGTTAGAGACCTTTGTGACTAATTTGGACATTCGACTCAATCTCAAGCTATTTGAATGGACTGTCCGTCCGGCCATCCGGCCGCCCGTACCACGATAACTTTCGAAAAAATGAACGGATCAAATCCATCTTTAGCACACTTTTTTAAGGTCCTAAATGACAGGACGAGTTCGTTAACCAGACATTTTTGATGAAAATTCAAAAAGTGAGCGCATTTTGAAAATTTTTGAGACCACTTTTTTCTGAATTTGAAAATTCTATGTACGCACATTTATAGTATTGAAATGGACAAACAATTTATCTATATGACTTTTTTCGATTAAAAGAAAATTCTCAGAGTTATAGAATTTTCAAAATTTTAACCTGAACAACGCAAGATATGAAAAAATGTCGAGAAGTTATGCAGAATACGAAAAAAGATGAATTGACGAAAATTTAACCCCGAAAAAAATATACAAATTAATTAATAATCACTTCTTGATTAGAGACGTACTTTTAGTTTTATTCGTGAAAAATAACATTGAAAATAAAAAAATCAAATAAATAAAAAATTTATGGAAAATCCCCTCAAGTTAATAACAAATGTTATTCAACTAAAATTGTACGCCTAAAACATATCTAAAGATTTGTTACGAATTACTTTTTGATAAGACGCGTAGTTTTGGTTTTAATCATAAAAAATAAAATTAAAAATAAAACTGAAAAATTTGTGGAAAAAGACGAAAGGTACGAAAAGGAATTGATAGACAAAAATTGTGCTCCCAAAAAAGATTTACAAACTTATTATTACTCACTTTTTGATAGGATACGCAGTTTTAGTTTTATTCATAAAAAACAATAATAATAAACAATTAAATGTTTCGACAAACATCACAAGCTACGAAAAAAATTCAACAAAAGCTGTTTAACCAAAAATTGGTGTATATTTTGGAAATTAATTCCTTTAACTGAAATTTTAACTATTTTGTTCAAAATAGAATTGATTGGTTGTAAATCAACTTTTTTGTTAAATATAAATATTCTCGAGTTTTTTATTTTTATTTAAGATCTGGTTTGTTGAAATATCAACTACAAAATTTTACAATGAAAGTGAATCTTTTTAAGTTACAAACTTAACTCTTTAGTTAATGCAGCATCGTAATCAACAATTTTTTTTATATATTGAAAATTTTTTTCTGTAACTTAACATTTAACTATTTTATAGAAAAAATCTTTTTTTTTTTTAGTTTAAAAAAATGCCACAATATTGTATAAAATTCAACTACGCGTCCAATCAAAAAGTGATTTATTAAAAAATTTTTTCAGATTAAAGCAAATACTACGCAACTCATGAAAAAAATTACAAATTTTTATGAATCATTTTTTTTATGAGTTGCATAGTATTTGCTTTAATCATGACAAATTTTTTATAAATCACTTTTTTATTGGACTCGTAGTTGAATTTTATACAAAATTGTGGCATTTTTTTTAACTAAAAAGATGATTTTTTCTATAAAAAAGTTCAATTTTAAGTCACAGAAAAAAATTTTCAATATCTAAAAAAAATTGTTGATTACGATGCTGCATTAGCCAAAGAGTTAAAATTGTAACCTAAAAATATTTACTTTCAATGTAAAATTTTGTAGTTGATATTTCAACAAACCAGATTTTAGATCAAAATAAAAAACTCGAGAATATTTATGTTCAACAAAAAAGTTGATTTGCAATCAATCAATTCTATTTTTCACAAAATAGTTAAAATTTCAGTTAAAAAAAATTAATTTCCAAAATATACCAGTTTTTGTCAAAAGACCACGTTTCGAGACTATATGTTTGTATGCCTGTCTGCCTGTCTGTCTGTCTGTCTGTGAACACGATAACAATTTTTCGATTGAACGAGTTGATCTTCTTTTAATCGTAAAACATAAGATTAAAAATTAAAAAATTAACTTTTTGGAAAAAGCACAGAAAAGACGAAAGAGGACACAGGCTCCTATATAGGACCCTATATAGGTTCATATATTAGACTCTATGCAGATGCGCAGTAGTTTTTATTTAATCGTAAAAAACAATGTTAAAAATAAAAAATTATAAAAACAAGGAAATAAGAATTAGTATTATTCAATTTTTATGCATATTATGAATTGTAATGATATACATTTATTGAAATGATGCATCTTTCAGAGTAGCTTAGAACACAATTTAAAGCAAAATGAGAAACAAATACAAAAATAATCATGATAAATACAATTTACTTTTTATTTTGCAATTTTTTAATAAGTAATCCCAGACAGAATTACATAAAAATGTATTATAATTGATACAAAAGTGTTTTGTATAATGTAGAAAAGTTTACATGTTGGATAAAATCGAGTGCGAAGCACGAGATACGTGATGAGAATGTGTTCGTTAAACTGTTAAAGCCAAAAGAGCTTTAACAAAAGAGAGTTCAAAATTACAAAATTACAATTGTCGATCCGTTCACCTTTGATTTGAAAAGGTCTGTGTCCGAATGTGAAAGAAATGCAAAGACCAAGTGCGGAGTGCGATTGCCATCAGTCGCATGCCGTAGGTGCGCTCAAACTCTCTTTTAACGAAAGAGAATTCACAATTACAAAATTACAGTGGTGGATGTTTTGAGTCTTAATTTTAAGATGTTTGCGCAAGAATGTGCGAAAATATAAAGACCGAGCGCGTAGCGCGAGGTAAATATATAATCGAGCGCGAAGCGCGAGAACCAACGTTTGCGCGCCATAGGCGCGCTCAAACTTGCGAGCGAAGCGAGTCGCGCCCATAGCGCGCGATGAGACTGTGCCTGCGTAGCGGGCAGATTTTTATTTATTATTATTGTTTATTATTGTTTTCATTTATTATTTATAATTTAATTGTATTGTATTGTATTGTATTGTGTGTATAATTGACCAAAAGTGGAAAATTGTATAATTTTTCGTCGATAAAATGTTCATATATCATGTTTATACTTTATTAGATTGAAATTAATCTAAATTTGTATATTTAATTGATTTTCTTGGACACACTGATATTCTTGAAATAGAAACAGATACAAGTTGGAAGACAAAGGGATTATCTCTACAGGGGACATAACATCAAGGACCTGGAGCAACTTCGAATCCAGTGAGGGGTGGGTAGTATCGCTGCACACTTGAAGGGGAAGTGTACTTAGATAGCCTTGGAGGAAATGACGACTGCCCCTTGAAATTAGTATCAATTGTGCCGAAAAATTACATTCGAAGTTCAATTATTTTTATTTTAAGTAGTTACAAATTAATAATTGTGTAATTGTTATTTATACAGCAAAATTTGTTTTCAAATCTTTTTTAAATATTCCTTTAAAATTATTTTTTAAACAGTAAAATCGTTTAAATCTTCCTAGGAATCTGAAGCACATTCTTTGTTATCTTAAAAGGTAAAAAAAATCATATAACCCTCAACTGGCACTATGGGTAAAAAATACATCCACAAATGTTTAAGCTCGATTTAACCATACTAAATGCGATATATAAAAACCGATATAAAACTGTAAAACCGAGATCACTTTAAAAAACATATTTTAAACTAAATTAGATTATTTCTTTGTGAAAAAATATTTAATATCGGCTGTCAAAAAAAAATCATGTAAAATTTTTCCAGAAAAATGAAGAAAAATTATTCATTATCTTCAAACCAAAAACCCTTAAATAGCTTCAAAATTTTATTTTAAAATCTTCAAAAATCTACATGTTAGTTTCATTTTTTTGAAATTTATTAAAGTGTTAAATTATTCTTTTTTAATTTTTGTTAAATTTTAAACTTTTAATAAATCCTGCAAAATAAAAAATTAAATATTCATAATTGTAGTTGGAAATTTATCGTTTTTGGTTGAAAATACGCTTGGTTGAAAATTTATCTTACTTGGATGAATTTAACTGTTTTCTATTTTTTTTTAAATCTTTGAATTGAAATATCAAATATTACAGTTTCCGTTGAAATCTGTTTTTGTGTTAACAATATAACTATGTATTTAAAGCTGACAATGTGACAAATTTGAAATTTTGTTTCAAGAAGATCACGGGGAATGGCATTAATTAATTATTTTCCTAGAAAATTTGAATAGCCTCGGTAATCCGCACCTGAACACAAAATCCTTCATAAATGTGTAGGTGCAGGTAGATGGTTTATTGGTAAAAATTGAAAGCTTATGTTTTAAAGTTTTAAGAAGCAATAAGACTATAAAATGTGCTGTTTTTGAAAATTTATGCATACGATTTTTGAAAAGGGTCTTTCGTCGAGAATCTTTGAAGATAATCATTTTATCACTTAGGCTCTACCAGCTGTATGCAAAACTCATTATGGGTAAACCAACGTACCTTCTTCAAAATCTGTTCCGTTTATGACTTGATCCTTTAATGAACTTGATTTTGTTACTTCCATTGCAAACATAATACGAACATACATCTTCGTTAAAAATTCGTCTTTTCTGGTTTAAAAAATAATATCTTTTGGTGAAAATTCATCTTGTTGCTTTAAAATGTAATTATTTGATGGAAAGTTTAACTACTTCATGGAAAGCTATTAACTTTTGATTAAAAATATAAATAACTCTCTTTTTCATTCGATTTAGCTGCTTTTGATTCAAATTAATAACCTTTTCTTGCTTAAAAGATCAACTAAATTACATTCAGAACTCATCCGTTTTTCGCTGAAAATTCAACTACTTGTTTGAAAATTGAACTCCTGTGTTGAGTGATAAAAACCAGTAAGATTTTGAGTAAAAAAGAAAAAATTTTAACTTTAAATAGGATAGTTTATTTTTCAGTCAAGACATTTAATTTTCACCTGAAAAAAATTGAAATAAAAATTGAACTATTCAAGACAATTAGGGCCAGCAAGATAAAACAAATGCGATCAAGGATACCTATAAACCTCTAAAATTGTGGCCTGTAGGGGCAAACGAATAAAAAAATGGTATATTTTCGGAAATTGTGTGGCAATTGAAAGGAAAAATTAATTCTGCAATTGACTTTTTTTCTGTATAAAAATTATTAAAAATAATAAGAAGTTGGATGTGAAAAATTACTATAAGGAAAGAAAAGAGAGAGGGTCGAAAATACGAAGAGTTCATAATTTCGTTATTTCGATAAGTCTGTCGCCATGTACTGGATTTCAGAACCATTCATTCCCCAGCAGTGGCTCTCACCGTAGAGATAACCTTCCCTTTGCGCTCTCACCTTCCAGGAAAATTTTCAGAATTGGCATCAGTAGAAAAGGTCTTAGTGGCCAGCCACCGCGCAAAAAGACCGTTGAAAAACCAACGGTCATTTTCAAAGGTAGCCGAATGGTCCCTTTCAAAGGTCTTTCAACGGTTTCCGAAGGGTGTATTTTCGTAAGGGCCTTTACGTCTGAAATTAACCCCTCTCTACCACTTTGTCAAAAATAATCTTTTTCAGAATTTTCCAATGTCACTGGAGTCTTTGATTTTCGGGCTCCTAAGAAATACCCTTTTCGATTTGTGGCTCCAACCCTTAACTTTTAAAATCAACCCCTCTCTACCAAGTAGATATAAAATTGTAAAAAAAAGAATCTTTTTGATTATTTTCCAGGGTGAATGGAGTCTTTGATTTTTGGGCTCCTAAAAAATACCCTTTCCGATTTTTGGCTCCAACTCTTAACGTCTAAAATTAACCCCTCTCTACTGCGTAGATATAGAATTGTAAAAAAATGATTTTTTTATCGTTGTAGGTTTTTTGACCACGGAAATTAATTAATAGTTTAAGATGTTAATTTTATTTGTCTACTTAGTCATAATCAGTATTCTTAAAAATTAATCAATATTTTAATAATATTGATTATGAACAAGTAGACAAACAAAATTAACATCTTAAACTAGTAAAAAATAAATTCTTGAGAATAAATGGAGTCTCTGATTTTTGGGCTCTTCGAAAATATACACATTAATGTTTTGGTCTTAACAATTAACGTCTAAAATCAACCCCTCTCTAATACGTAGATATAATTTTGTCAAAAAATAATCTTCTTGAGAATTTTCCAGTATCATTGGAGTCTCTGATTTTTGAACTTCTCAAAAACACCTTTTTCGATTTTTAGCTCCAACCCTTAACGTCTAATATCAACCCCTCTCTACCACGTAGATATGAAATTGTAAAAAAATAATTTTTATTATTGATGTAGGTTTTTTGACCAGGGAAATTAATTAATAGTTTAAGATGTTAATTTTGTTTGTCTTCTTGGCCATAATCAATATTATTAAAATATTGATTAATTTTTAAGATTGTGAAAAATTAATCAATATTTTAATAATATTTATTATGACCAAGTAGACAAACAAAATTACCATCTTAAACTAGTAAAAAAATAATATTCTTGAGAATTTTCCAGGGTCAACGGAGTCTATGATTTTTGGGCTCCTCGAAAATACACACTTTAATTTTTTGGCCTTAACACTTGACGTCTAAAATCAACCCCTCTCTACCACGTAGATATGAAATTGTAAAAAATTATCCTTTTGAGAATTTTCTAGTGTCAATGGAGTATCTGATTTTTGGGCTCCTAGAAAATACCGAGTCCAATTTTTGGGCTCCAACCCTTTACGTCTGAAATTAACCCCTCTCTACCACGTAGATATAACTTTGTCAAAAATAATCTTCTTGAGAATTTTCCAGTGTCACTGGAGTCTTTGATTTTTGGGCTCCACAAAAATAACCTTTCTGATTTTTTGCTCCAACCCTTAACGTCTAAAATCATCCCCTCTCTACCACGTAGATCAAAAATTGTAAAAAAGAATTTTTTTGAGAATTTTGCAGGGTCAATGGAGTCTCTAATTTTTGGACTCTTCAAAATTGCCAATATCGAGAGCTCAAAATAAGTCTAAAATTTGGTGCATTTTCTGTTTTGCAGGTTTTATTTTTCGCAAGGGGGCAGTTTTTTGAAAATGGGATAGGTTCTGGATTTTTGCGTAAATTCGGAAGCCCAAAATCTGGTGTTTTTTGTTTTTTCAGCATTTGATTTTTTAAATGGGCCGTATTTTTTTTAGTAGGGATGGTTTTTAGAAATTGGTTGTTGTTGCTGGAAGTTAATTAAGGGCATTAAAAGGTGTATCGAAAAAGGTAAATTATATTTTTTGAATATACACACATAGGCTAGAAAATGATATATATTGCTGCAGTTATTTTTGTAACGAATAGGAAGGAGAAATAATTAGGCTTAAAAGTACCATGTTACTATTTTATAAGTATGTTTCATCTATGTAGATATCGACTTTTTTCAATACTTGTTTCTACTTTGTAAATGTTTTTGTCAGTGTTTTTCGAGCATTGTAAATGACATTGGAGAATAATGAGAGGGCACAACAATCAGGAGGACTAAAGTCCCAACATTTAATGTATACAATTTTTTACTTCAATCTTCAGTTTTGAATTCGGATACAAATACGGAGGTTGTTTTTGTAACGCTTAGGAGTGAAAAATAATTTTGCTCCTTAATTATGCTTTAGAAATATCGCGTTCATGGTTTACAAGTGCTTTTCATCTTGATTTTTTAATTTTTTCAAACACGTTTGTGCAGCACAGGGGGTGGTTTTTTACAATAAGGGTTGATTTTACAAAAGTGTTTAATATCACATGTGAAAGCAAAAAAATCTAGCCTAGTCTTTTTTTCAATACTTTTTTCACTACAGGGGTGTAGTTTTTAAAATAAGGGTTGACTTTACAAGAGCGATTCATAGCTCATTGTAAAGCAAAAAAATAGCAAAAAAATCTAACCCAGTCACTTTGTTTAATTTATTGATTTTTGTAGAGGGCACCGCTGAGTTTCCGGCAAGCCAGCGCCGCTGGTTTCTCGAAAACTAATAGAACAAAAAAATTATTTTTGTGTGTATAAAATAGCAAAAAATATGCATTATATGGCATTTTGTTTTTCGTTGCTGGTGCCGCTGAGTTGTCTGACCTCTTTAAATTTTTCAATGTATAGTACAGAAGGAACGTTCGTTTTTTAACGAAACATTAACTTAAAAATTTTGTATTTGAAATGATCTTATTCTCTAGTTTAACGGAGACAGTTTCTAGCACCGAGCACAATTCCAAACAAATATTTTTCAAATAACGAGACGATATTTATTGCAAAATAAAAACAAACCTTTAAACATCCCGTTTTTATAAAATTCCCAACTTTTTCCCAGTGCTCAAAAGGCCAGGCCAATTTCTAGGTTTCCTGGTCTCTGTGGCTACCATGTAAATATGGAATATTTACTTTTGTATGAGATGAGATATTTTCAACTTGCTAGGAGAAGAGCAAGAGGAAATATTGGTGAACGTTTTCAAGTTTGGATTAGGTGAAAATATGACTTGCGTCGAGGCGAGGTGGCAGCGCAGGATTTGGTAAAATTGAACCCTATGTTAGCCAGGAAAGATTGCAAAATAAAATTAGAAATACAACAAGTGCATAAAGTATTCATTATTTATTTGCATTTTGCACGACAATGTCTCATAATGAAGGAATCAACTAATCGGACACTGGGCAAGTGGCCACCCAGTTCTAATGATGCTCGTAAACACCGTACCACAGAGAGCTTATTACATGCTAAATGTCGAATTTAATAAATCTCTTTGCCGCCAAATAGAAATAAAATTCTCGAAACGGAAATCAAGAATCATATATCATCATCTCAATATACACATATATACTAAAGTCCACTTTTGCAATCATATCCATCAAGATGTGTATGTTGAATACAGAGACAATTCGTGCAACCCTTGATTATATTCTACGTTGAATGCACATTTTACTACTAATTGTGCACACACGCCCACGCAACACTTTCTTTCTTTCTTTCTTTCTTCCGTTGTATTGCTTTTATAATCACTTAGAACAATTAAATTTTCCATTTCCTTCTCCGTCATCATCATAGTATTATCTGTGTGTAAAACAAAATACATTCTTATATCAGTGGCATCCAACTGTTTGTGTGTGTGTGTGTATCTGTATTGAACAAGTGAATAATTTTACGCGTAACGAAACTATACTAAATCTGCTTAATAGTACTAGTAGTAATAGTAGTAGTAGTAGTAGTAGTAGTAGTAGTAGTAGTAGTAGTAGTAGTAGTAGTAATATTAGTTGTAGTCGTCGTCGTATTAGTAGTGTAGTAGTAGGAGTAACAAGATAACTCCTGAAATGGACAATATGAATTGTGAACCTAGACTTATTGTTGCTGCACTTGTTTTTTTTTTACGGTTGCTATTTTTTGGTTGGCGTTCCTCGTTGCGTAAGACCTTCAAAGCGTTTGAACGTATAATTAATAAATACCCAGTCCTTGTAAATCACTTCACCATCTTGAGGCATTGGTGCAGCTGCTGTAAACAAATGTCAAAGAGTTTTCATTAATTAAAAATATACAATAGTAATACATATACATATACTGTGCACCAAGGAGGCAAAATAGCCTTTTTATGATAGCAGAAAAAACGTTTCATATTTTGCGCGCCTCTACCAAAAAAATACAGTGATGAAAAGGCGGTGCTGCTCCCCTCCTTACTATGTAATTTACTATTTTACGGCCGGCGTGAGTTTACAAGAATGAGTGCAAGACGAGTCAATATTGAAATCATGCAAGGCATAAAAAGACAAATTGGCTTCATCCTGGGCTCTTTTTATACAGAATTTCGAGAGCATTCAACCCTTTAGATAGAACAAATTTGTAGCTCTGACACAATTAAAATTAAGAGAAATTAATCAGTCATCAAAAAGGAGGTGGTCATAAACTTGTACACAGCAGTGTAGGTTTGAATGGCACGGAATTAGTCGGAATGAGTTTGATTTATCCGGCTGATTAAGACGGAATGTAACTTTCATGCATACTTGTACGGAATCATTCGGATTGAATTATGGAATTATTCGATGCAATTCCGAATGGAATTTTGTTATCAGGTAGGTTTGGATAGTTTGAGACACCCACTCGGACTGAAAAAGAAATAATCCTAATCGGACCCCGTCACCTGGACTCGATTCAGCTTTTACTTCGCACAAGTCCGTAATTCGTCAAACATTCATTCAACACGACATTCATTCGTCATCAACAGCAATAATTCGGGGTTGTTCTGATTCAAGCGGACTCAATTTCATTCCGAAACGTCCACCATGGAGTTTTCAAGTTAAATATAAACGCGTGCATTGCATAGGTGTCTTTTAAGGGGATCTGTCACATAAATTATTCAAAAAATTCATTTTTGTTTGTTTCCTTGGTCGATTGTATATGCATCCAGAAATATTTATGTACAGTTTTAAGCCAAAATTCGAAAATTTTCAGAAAATATGAATTAATTTGTCCCCCGTTCTAGAAGAGCTCGAATTCTTATGATAGCAACGTCTCCCGCCTCACGTTTGAGATTAGTTGAAAGTACCAATAAGTACAGCCCGAGAATGCGAGAACCCCTTACTCTTGTTACGCAAATTTCTTTGATATCCTATTCGACGAATACTTGGCTTATAAAATAATTAGTATTAGCTTATACGTACGTATTTCTAACTTAACATCCGGGAAATCGTCAAAGTTTGATGTGTCATCAATAGATTGCACTTGCACTGGAATAGCAGCCGGTCTTTCTCTGATATGTTCCCAGTCAACACCGCGAAAAAAAGGTGCCAGTTTCAACTCCTCTACGCCTCTTTGTGAACCTGGAATTGCGCAAGGGTTTGCAATTTGTTAAATTATTTTAACAAAGTAGAATTTTGAACTGAATGATACAGAGAATATTGTGAGAAAATGCGTTCATGTCTACTAACCTAACCTCCTATCAGCCTCACAGCAAAATCTTGTGATGGTGTCTTTTGCTTCTTCGCTGATTGGCACCTCTGGTGGAAACACTAGCGTTTCCCGCCAGTTCATAACTTTCCTATACGTTTCTTGTGGATTTTCGGTACAAAATGGAGGGTAACCTGTTTGTGTGTGTGCGTGTCGAAAGTATTATAAGAATGTGCAGATTGTATATTTATGGTTTTATGGGTTATATTGAAGTGACAATAAATAATAACAATAATAATAATAAAAATAACAAATTAATGTCTCAGGCTTAAGATGGTTACTTTAGAGGCAAATATGTCACGGACGCATTTTTGTCGTGCAATTAAGTGATCTGATAAGAGCGGCGTGTCTGATTAGACATAGGTAGCAGCCAAGTGTTTGATGGGGGGACCTACAGCCTAAGGTGGGATCTGAACCACCACCACGCTAAAGGCATGTAGAAAAATGTTGAGAGATACCAAGCCATGGATCGAACCCCGAACCTCTAATGTCAACTCAGAGATTATTATTATTAAAAAAATTAATTGTTTTAAACAATTAATTTTTGTCACAGGCTTAAGATGGTTACTGCCCAACATGTCGAAGGCATTTTTGGTTAGAGTTGGATTTTTCATTTGATCATTTTTTTTGCACGGGGCTGTCCCGGTATATATCATCAGTCACGGACGCATTTTTATAATGCAATCAAGTGATCTGATGAGAGCAGTGTGCCCCGACATATTGGACAAAGCCTGGGTTTTACCCCATCATTGACGGACTGGGTTGCAGTCAAGTAAACGATGGAGGGACCTACAGCTTAAGGTGGGTTCCGAACCACCAGAACCTAGGGAAAGGTACATAAAAAAATTTCCAGAAGTAAGCAAAATTTCTATTATTATTATTATTATTATTATTATTATTATTATTATTAATGTCAGATGTGGACAATGAGAAACGTTAAATAAATTAGAAATCAATTACCTATAAGCATTTCATACATAATTACGCCTAAAGACCAACAATCACAGGCAGGTCCATATCCAGTTTGCATGAAAACTTCTGGTGCTATATAATCAGGTGTTCCTACTGTACTATATGCCAGTGCTCTCCTATTGCGCTTCCAACTTTCCGCCCTTCTTTTACTATCCATGGCTCCACCACTTCCACTGCCACGTGACGTCACTGGAAAAACATTCACCACAATTGCTCATAATGCCATATTTTCTTCAAGGTCAATAGAGGATGGGGCGAGTGGATCAAGACTACTGTTATCTCTAGAGAACATTTTTTGCGAGGAAAAAAAAAAAAAAAAAAATGTAGATAAATATTGCTTGTTCAAGACAGCAGTGGTGTTTGTCTATTTTCTACATCACTTACTAAAATCGGACGGTTTCGCCTGACTGAGGTCTCTGTAAAAGTCAGTTCTGTGTGATTTTTTTAAACCTGTGCAAAGCCCAAAGTCTGAAAGTTTTATATGACCTCGTGCATCAAGCAACAGATTATCCGGCTTGATATCCCTAGAAAAGAAAATGGGATTGAAAATCGGCTTATGCGCCTAAACTACCCGCTTTCTCTATACATATTATGCAGATGCATGGCCGAGTAATTATCCGAAAGCATCAAGTTGCAGGCGTTACCACTTCCAGGGTGGCAATTGTAATTAACAAGAAGGAAACAAAAAACTCCAAATCGATTGCCGATCATTAAATATTTTTTCTGGCCTTTCAAAAACCAGTTTTTGAGCTCTACAGGTCTCGAAAGTCGAACCTTTCGAGGTGATGATGTGAAAAGAGAATAAAATAGATGCAAGCATATAATATTTACCTGTGAATGAAACCTAGTTTGTGTATGGAATCGATTGCTAATGCTGTTTCGGCGATATAAAATTGCGTACATTCCTCAGAAAGTGTGTCTTTTTTCATGAGCAGTGTCATCATATCACCTTTGAATATAATTGCCATTATCAAAAAATATGGAAAAAATATCAAGATTACATTAATTTTGAATGGTAGCAATGAGTTGGTTGACAATGCAATATAATATAATAGAATACATGTATCCCTTACCCCCTGGTAGAAATTCCATGATAAGGTAGAGGTTAATTGGATCCTGGAAACTATAGTACATTTTAACAACCCACTGGTGATCTGCTTCGACCAACACGTCCCTTTCAGCCCTAACATGGGCGACCTGTTCCTTTTCGAGCATATCTGCTTTTCGAAGAATTTTCATAGCATAAACATGCCCCGTATCCTTCTTCTGGACTAATCTGACCTATTGTGACATAAATTTGAAATAATGTGTTATGCGTATTACCTACGGTAAGGCTGAGGCGCGCTTTGTCCCAAACAAAAAGACATGGAATAATTTGTGCTCCTGGAAAATCCAGGAAAATAATGCTAAGAATTTGAAAGTTACGCAAAAATAATTGTAAAAATATATAATGGTTCTCGAATTATTAAAATATATATATATATAGGCGTGTGAAAGAGAAAGCGCTCGCTCGAGAGGCGCATGCAGTCTTTGGCTCCAAGTTTCAGTGCATTAACAAAGGACAGAAGACTGAGCACCACTCGACCAAGTGAATTTTGACATGTACGTTTCTTATGATAATTAGAGAACCATTCAACATTTTTCAACTTTCCTGTGCTCATTTTAAAAATAACATTTGATTGAAGCGAAATTTAATAACCTTTTCAAAGCTTTTTTAATCAATTATTCCATCTTATTTTCTTCTGGATATATCCTGCGAAAAGTGAGTGCATGTTTGTAATGGTTTGCTTTTCCGGTGTCCTCATATTCCTACACCTATGTTAGATGGTACTGTAAATTACGAGTGGGAAATCTCTTTTTGGTATAATTTATATACAATAAATGGAGTTGGCAAAAAGAAGTTTTATAACAAAAATAACACGCGTGAAGGATATAAAAAAGTGTACAAAAATAAGTTTTACCTCGCCAAAAGCTCCTCTACCAATAACTTTAAGGGGCTCAAAATCCTCGACACCAAGTCTAGATCGCTTCAGCCGAAGAAACTCGGTTTCTTTTTGTGCATGCTGTAACCTTTTTTCCTGTTTCTGCTGTTCAGAAAGACCCTCGTCTTTTAAGGATTCTTCTAATTTAGCGAGTCTCTGTTTTCGTTCAATATGTTGGGCTATTAAGTTACTATAATAATTTTCCAGAGTTACCTGTGTGTGTATTGTACAAAAAAAGTAATTATTTTTTACACTGTCAGGTCCAATGTTGAAGTATTTAGAAACACATCAACTTATTTTTCTTACAAGACATTTAATGTTTAACATTCGATGTAAAATTGAAAATTTCAGATAACTCACTTTGGCTTTTGTTGCCTTGTCTAGAGTATGACCACTAAATCTGATTGTACTTTCGGTAGCAGCCATATCCAGTACTCCTTAAAGAACACAAAAATAATAGGTGGATTATTTAAAAGAACGCATTTAGCACGATATTACTCAGACACAAGAGACTAGCGCCTCCAGAAAATAATCCCTTCGACATTACATGAAAAGTTAATTATACACTAAGAGTAATTTTTGTTCCCCACTACACAATGCACACTGAAATGAAGGATGGCAGTATAGAATTGATTAATAAACATTTTCACGAACATAGGTTTCTACCACAGAAAATGTATATAATATATTTTTTAAATAATGCATCAAATTCTGAAAATCTAAGTGCATCAGTAATAAAGAAGACATATTTAAGTCTTATGTTGGTTAAAACTTTATTTTAGCATATGAGTACAAATTATTTTTTTCCCTTCCTTTCAACATCGATAATTCTTGAAATGATTGTTTATTGCAAAAATATTTCTTTCTTTGTGTACACCTTTCAGTGAAAAAAAAAAAAAACCGTTATCATTGTGCGATACTCTCACACTAAATTTTTATTCTCCCAGAACAGCACAATTTTTTGATATCAAGCATTTATTATTCTTGTGCTGTGTTCCCATGCCTCGGGACTATTTTTATTTTTATGAAACATTGATAATTCAATTTTTTATTTTTATCGAAGCCGATTTTTAAAAACAGTGAAATTGTAACATCGGAATTATTGGACCATTTACTCTGTATTGGGTAATTTTTTTAGATGAAATCTTTCTCGGTCGCATTTAGAAACTCAATATTTCAGTAGCAAGTTTCAAGTTCTACTGAAGCTCACATTTTAGATTTTGTATCGCTATCTGCAGTCGATTATGTTTTAATTTGCGGGGAGTGTCACTCTGAAATGAATTTATGTCTTATTTTTGTGAGGTGATATTGATTTTACTTTTTTTTGTTTTCGTTAGCCTGAAAAATTTCCAATTTTGTTGATCATCTAATTCTGTAGTGCACCCCCTTCAACTACAGTTGGTAATTTTGGCATAATATCATAGCGAATGGAAGCGTTCATATTATAGATGCAATAATAAGATAAAAAATGATGATAAATGGTGGCATATATACATACCTTCTTGGTTAGGGTTCGGGTGGTTTAAACTGGTGCTGAGATTGGGATGTGAAGTTATCGATGACGGTGTTTCATCCTCAGCAACGCCCATCGTAGAACCACCGGCAGAACCTAAAGCTTGTTGATGATGTGCTTCAACTTCTGTTACCTCCTCGCACCTGCGGCGAAATTCAGACGAAATTCCATCAAGTGAACACAGCACAATGTTGCTTATGATTATATAATTCTCTTAAATTAGTTTTACTTTTGTTTCCTTCGCATTGGCTTGTTTCCCAACAGCAACAGATTTTTTATTATACACCCGGTATGCCTCGAGCAAGGTTTTTCTAATAAAATTGTTCAATTTCAAACTGTTTTAGTTTTCATTTGTTAAAAGCTTCAAAACTTAGCTTGGAAATTGGCAAATTTAAAAATGAACCGATTATAAATTAAGACTGACATTTTTAAAAGTAAAGGACTTTAGAATTGCACATGGTACATATTTGATTTGTATGCATTTCAGGCTTTGAAAAGAGCATGGAAATCGCAGCTGATCCTGCTTCCGAAATATATTTAAAATCTAATTTTCATTTATACATTCTAATAAGAGAAGGTTTTAGATTTGTTAACCCCCCCGCCCCCAGTTTTTGTCAAATGTCCAGGTTTTGAGACACTCTGAATTGAAAAACAGTATTTTAAGAATGTGTCTGGCTGGCTATTCGGAGCTGTTTTTTTTTAATGTAGGTCAAGTTTGTTAGCCAGCCATTTTGGATAAAAATTTAAAAAAGTGAGCATATTTTGAATATTTTTGATACCACTTTTTTCAAGATTCAAAAATTGTCTGTACCAAATAACCCACGATATGAAATAAAGTAAAGAAAAGAAAAATCTTCCTTTTTGAATGCCCTATAAGTTTTTTCATAATAACTTTTTGAATTTTCTTACAAAATTGAGTATTAAAATTTTGACAGCACACAAAAATAATGGAAAATTAAATTGTTTCCTTTCACTATTCCACAGTATTTCAAAGATCCTAAATTATATAAATGTGTTTTTAATATATATATATGCTCATTACCTTATTACCCCTAATTAATCGAAGTTTCATGGAACTGTTGTTGTAACTAGACTCTTTTAGTGAATTATTAGGAGATGCAGTAATAGGGCACCACAACTGCGATGTAGAACACGATGCGGTAGAAAATGCAATTGACTAAGTCTGAGCCACTGAGGTTAGGGACATAATTTGCAAGTTAAAAAACGATAGAGCTGCTCAGTAGACCGTATATGTCAAGTTTAGATCATAAAAAGAACATTGGAAATGATGAAATTCAATTTATGGAAAAACGGCAAAAATTAGATTTGATAAGGTTAGCATTAAGGTGGCTCAAAAAATCACATTTGAGATATTTCAACGGGCGTGATCACCGAATCGTTCTTGTGGGCAAATAAATATATCCATGTTTTTTATTTTCTAAAAAAATATGTTTAGAACTCGCTTCAAAAGTCGCAGATTGATGATGAATATTTTAATTGAAGCAGGATTTGAGGACTTAAGTCTTTCTATTGATTTTCATCCTAAAATAGTCCATAAGGGAAAAAGTTTAGCCGTCATTTATGTAGCGAGGGTGCGGGATTTGAAAGTAAATAGAATAAACAAAATTCAGTGCAGCGTTGTCAGAAAAAAAAGTTTAGTTGACTCCCATACGATTTTTACGACTTTTTTTATTAAATAAAACATATATTATAAAATAAAAAGAAGCAGTAGAAAATAAATGTATAATTATAGTAATTATAAATTGCGTAACTTTCTCTTTACGTTAAAAATGATTATGAATTAGAAGTGAGATACGGGACGTCAGTGTGAAAAATTCAAGTAAATAATTACATTTAGGATTGCTTAAAATGATCCTTTTGATAAATATTGCTATTTTGTCACTTTACTACACTATAGATACTTTGTACGTTCTAAGGTTTTTGTAAACATTTACCGTAATTTTATGAAATTAACAATAAAAATGTGCCACAGGAATCTTAAGACTTAAAAATACCAGTCGTATTTTTATCAGGAATTGTGTAATTTTCACACTAGAATATCCGTGTATTTGAAATAGAGAAAATTAATAATATGTTATGTACATTAGGGTGGTCCAAAAACATTATTTTGTCAGAGGGCAACCAATTTTATTTTCAAATATTGTCCCATTGTTCAAGTAATAAGTTTTTATTTATTTTCAACCCTCTTGAATTTGTTCAAATAATTTTTTTACACGAAACTTGTTAATTTTAATTTTCTGATATTTATATTAAAACTTCTGATGGTTGAAGAAAATAATTTTTTATATTTTTAAATGGTTTTTAAACAAATGGAATGTGTAATATATTAATAGCCATATTAATTAGCCAATTTTAATAAATATTCAATCCAAGAAATAGTTTTAATTTTTAATTAACACAAAATTTGGAAGAAAAAAAATTATTCAAACAAATTCCATTTGTGTAAATAATTGGAAATTAATTATCCCAGGGTGGCCGTTTTCATCAAAGAAAAAATTCCCTGTCATTTCCAGATTTTTTTAGGCTCGAAAACACTTTTCACGGTCAATGGAATTTGAAAAATTGAACACCAAAGCTACAAAAATTTCCACTTGAAGTAATAAAAAGTGAGCTGCAAATTAAAGCACCCAAAGCGGAACCTTTGAATTTTAAACTTTTAAAACTCAAGTTTAAAAGTTTTTTAATTCAAAAACTTTGTCTAAATTCTCAATCATTTACATTTACAAGTAATAAATGGAAGCTAATAACACTTTACAACTAAACAATTTGAAATTAAATGCAATCAAACTCCCAAATTACAAATTTTTAACTTTTATAAAATATAAGAGTTCAAAGATTCAGATTTATTTCCAAAAATATAAAATTCCATTATCATTTTTAATGCTGTAAATTGAAAAATTAATTATTGGATTTAAAAGATGTCAAAATAATTTCATTTTTAACAATTTTAAGCTAAAAAAATTGAAAAATTGAAAAATTACATTTTTTGTATTATCTGAACGCTTCTTAAATTAAACGTTATTTTTATTTTAAAGTTTTAAAAAATTTTAAATGCTTCAAAATTTTATTTCAAAATCTTTAAAAATGTACATGTTGGCATTTTTTAAAATTATTTTTCAAATTTTTTACAGAACTTTTAAGCATCATTTAAAATTATTGGAAGTCCTTGCTACCATTTTTTTTAATCTAGCCAAATTAAAAAATGCCCTTAAAATTTTTCACATTTATTTTTGATAATTCTGTAAATCTTAACAAACAATAAGCCTTTCAAGATTTAAAAAAAGCTTCTAAATTTTTTAATTCAAAACCTGCCGAAAGCTATATTTTGTTTTAAATTGGGCCGTGGACTTTTTGCACCGAAATTTCTGTACGAACAGCCGAATTTTGTCGGTACACGTAGAAACCTGGTTTAAATTATTTATAATCACTTAAAATTTTAAACTAATTTTTAATTTTTTCAAAACTTGTAAATATCTCTTCAACTTGCTCAAATTTTTTCTATGAATAATAGGTGTTCAAATGTTATTTATACATCAAAATTCAAAATTTTAACTCACTAATTCCATTTTTTTTGGTAGAAACATTAAAATTGGAACATTCAAAGTTTTTTTTTAGTTATAAGTATTTAATTCATAATTACTGATTCTCAATTAACAGTCAGATATTTTCAAATATTAGGTAATTGCTCTTTTTTCATAAAAAATTTTCAAAAAAAATTGTTTAAAAATAAAACATTTTAGACTGAAAAAATATTTTAAATTTAATCAAAACCTTTGATTATAAATATATTATTTTGAAGTTATTTTAAAATTGAAAATAGTTTATAAAGTTTTAATCGGGCTTCCAATTGAAACAGTTTCATTTTTAACATTAAAATCTGCAAATTCTAAAATTGTGAACTGATTCCGATAAAGTAAAATACTATTTTGAAAATCATGAATTTATTTCTATTTAGAGGTGAACAACAAAAAATGTTTTTGTTTTGTTTTATTATATAATCTCGGATTTTAAACGCTTGTAATTTTTAATTAATTAAGTCTTTAAAAGTGCATTTTTAAATTCCATAGATTAAAATATTTGATTAAAATTAAAAATCTAAAATGGAAAATTTGTATAGTAAAAGATTTTTGAATGAAGCATTTTAAACTGAATGATATGATTGAAAAGGAAAACGATTTAACTAATCATTAAAAAAACACAAACATTTTTCACGGTCAATAAAATTTAAAAAATCGAATTCTATTCTAAACATTTTTCCATTTAAGGTAATATATTTTAGTAATTTTAAGCTAGACACATTAAAAATTTAAAAATAATTTTTCTTTAAACTTAACAGTTCTTAAATTAGAAGTTAAATTAGTTTTATTTGAAATAGTTTAAACATCCTTGAAAAGCTTTAATATTGTATTTCAAAATCTTGAGAAATCTAGAAGTGGTTTTAAATTTTTTCAAATTTAAAATAATTTTAGAAATTGTTTTCAGAAGTTTTAAATATATTTTAAAATGAATTACATTTTTTACAACTTTAAAAAAATCCTGCAAATTAAAAAAAAATCCTTTAAAATTTCAATTTATAAAAAACAATAGAGCACTTATTAATGATAAAAAATGAGTAATTTTAAGAGATATTTAGAAGTTTAACAAAATATTTAATTAAATATGGAAAAGTAGATTTTTGCAGATTTCAAACAAAAACTTTTGGGCCTTTTTAAGAATTGTGAAAGACTTGAAAAGAATACAAATATTTTCTTAAGATTTTTAGGAAGACTGAAAATAATTTTTTATTTTGAAAAATTATTGTAAAAGAAAGTTAAAAAAGATTTTAAGAGATTTCAAAAATTATCAAAGAAGAACCTGGAAGATTTTAAGGATTTTTTTTTAATTCGCAGGATTTTCCAAAAATTGTAGGAAAAAATCGATTAATTTAAAAATATATTTAGAAGTTTTGAAAAAATATTTCAACATATTTTGTTTAAATTACTTGAAATAATTTCAAGTTTCTAATTAATTTTGAATCTTTTGAAAATTTCTAGATATCTCTTAAAATTACATAATTTTTTCCACCAAAAGTAAGTGTTCAATTGTTATTTATATGTCCAGATTTATCAATTTCATTAACAAATTCAACATTTCTTAAATAAAACAATTAAAATTGTTTTCTTTTAAATACTTGGTTTCAATTTACTTGCATTAAATAAAAATTCAAATATTGCTAAATATGAAATACTTATTCTTTTTCTAAATTAAAAAATATCAAATTAAATAGGTTAACAATCGAGTAATTTAGACTTAAACAATACAATAAATTTAATAAAAACCTTTAATATTGACTATATTATTATGGAGTTATTTTTAAGTAGGATATAGTTTATGAAGTTTCAAACACACGTTAAAATTTTTAATGGCTAAACAAATTAATAGAAATAATATATGTATTAATAAATTTATTTATTAAATTTAATATATAAAAGAATACAAGGGAAGGCCTAAAATTTTAAATAAGCAATATTTTATTGATAAATCATAAAAATTTTTATTTAAAAATCAAATTATCGGAATAAATGATATATCAATATCAATTCTTATTAAGATTTTCGAATTAAAACAGTTACAATCTGGAAATTCTCAAATTTTGAACGGATCTAGAATCGTTTTAAAATCAATTATTATTCCGATTTTTATACTCAAATTAAAGCCCTTAAAAAAATTATTTATTTACATTTATAGTTGATAAAATAAAACTGTTTTTTATCAAAAAATGTCAACTTCAAATGCTTTTAATTTTCAATTGTTTAAGTCTTTAGGACTGCAAATTAATTATTTGAAAAACAGTTGAACTCGGAACTTGGGCCGATTTTTCTTCTGAAAATTCGTAAAATTCCCGGTCAAGAAATAAATTAACTGCAATTTCCCGGTCTCAGAAAATTCTGTGTGAAAATTAATCATGACATCGTAAAACGACCGATGCTTTTTTAAAAAGCTTTTTACCTCATTATTATTCTAGAAACAGTAAATAAAGGTGGCTAAATTTGCTAAATTAAAAGGGATTACAATTTTTTTAAATTCTTGATTGCTTTGTAGCATTCAGAAAAATATTTTCGACCCTAAGTACAGAAAGGAACTCAACTTAAGAGATAACTTCAACTGCTGTAGAGATTCAAAACATTTGGACAAAAGGGGGATTCAGAAATATTTAATATTTCTCACGTTACCACTGTGGATGAATGAAATTTTTCAATACTTTTTAATGCAAGCATTCTTACCGGGCTGCTAAATTTTGTAGCCGTTTTAATCACACCGACACTAGAAGAACGACAGATTCGAATTAAACAACTTGTCTCGACAGTGTTATTTGCCAAAATTGGCAGTAAACTCTGGACGGAGGTGCGAACTAGTTGGAGGTTATAGTCAGTCAGTCAAGTCGTGGAGTAGACTGGGAGACACAGGTATAACGAACAAATACTCACATATTACTGTACGTAAGCCAAGTCAATGTTGTGGAATTGGAACATCGATAAAGGCAAATTATAGACCAGCTAAATTTCCTCCAGTTCGAAAAAGTCACTTGTCCACTGTCCACTGTCCACTGCACTCACTCACTCTGCTTTACACGCGCACAGCAACAAAGATTTCTTAATACTTTTTGCTGTTTTTTTTGACAGTGCCTTTTTTATAAATGTCTCGATGATGACACAAGGCAGCATAGCAATATCAAACTTTCTTTCCTTTAGTCCTAGTCTTTGTATTGGTATCTGAAAGTAGAAAGTACATTGTTCGCAGCATTTAGAAGAATGCAAGCACGTACTTACATTGTGCATTGCATCTAGTGTTGCCTTTAAACTTGTGTAAATTTAGGACATTCAGGATAAATGCATGCATGCATGCATGCATATCCAAAGAGAAGAAAAAAACAGAGAAAAAAGAGAATTGACAAATACCTTGGCGTCGTGCCACAAACATCAACCAATCTCATGCCTTCCTCAGTCTTTTTAGGATGTAAATAGTGCAATCAGTGTAATTGAGCGTAATGTAATGCACTGCACTGCACTAGACAATCCTCACTCTTGCAGTCTCACACGTATGCGGTATGATGATCCTAATAGTGAAGCCAGTCTTCTTCTTCTTCTTCTTCTTCTTCTTCTCACAATACAAGAAGGAATCGAAAGGTATTTTCGATTAATTGTTGCAATTGTGGCGCACGGCGCACGTCAAATTGGGGAAAGGTAAAAACTACAGAGCCACTGCAGCCATTGTAATATGTGAGGATTGCAATCTGCACATTTCTAAATTGGCTGTCAGCGCTATTCTGTTAGAAATTTAGAATCCTGTTATTCCTTTCAGTCCCCTCCTTTCCCCACTTTACAATTATGTATGTCTCACGTTCGTGGTCGTCGTGATCGTATGGACTCATATTAAAGATTTAGCACCTAGATCCGGTTAATAGATGGTGGCTCCTCTGGGAATATATAGCGATACTAAAAAATCATTTTGAAGTAAAAGAGAAAGAAATAGCGCTATTGGGATTTGAAATCTTGAGGGCACCACTAGCGGCAAAAGCAATATGGCCGGCGACAGTAAGTAGATGTCTCACAGGACTCATGTAAAAACATTGAAAATGTGTCTTGAACCTTAAGGGCATGTGACACAGCTAAATACCTATATTACCGACCACAGTTTTTCAGTTCACTGAATATTTTTTTTGAACCTAAGAACTTTTTTTGTAAATAAAATATCGAGCTGAAACTTTGGGAAATGTATTAGAGTAAAATAAAGTACGTTTAGGTACTGCATTTTAGTAGGAACTTCACTGAAAATTATTTCATCTTTTTTCTGAACCTCAACATTTTTTGAACGTTCGAACTTTTTTTATACATAAAATATCGGTCTCAAACTTTGAGAAATGCAAGAGCCGACAGAAAACTACGTTCAAGTACAAAGCTTAACAATAAAAGATGTAAAAAAATATATTTTAACAATCAATTCCAACGGCATCAGCCGGTAACGTTGTACACGAAAATACGAACCCTCTA
>NC_046666.1:170972-193299 GCF_010883055.1 Belonocnema kinseyi
TTTCCCAAAGTTTCAGCTCGATATTTTATTTACAAAAAAAGTTCTTAGGTTCAAAAAAAATATTCAGTGAACTGAAAAACTGTGGTCGGTAATATAGGTATTCAGCTGTGTCACATGCCCTTAAAAATGAAAGTAACAATAGCTCAAATTTGTGATTTCACGAAATCCATACCGGCATGTAGAAACTTCACAGAAGGAGAAGAAACTTCTATTTTGCGGAAAAGAGATGGAAAATGCAACTTCACTTTCTATTATTGTATTTTTTGTTTGCAAAATTCGAATTTAAAAACTCTTGATGTCTAAATAATAAATTTTTTCCCACTATAAACATTTAAAATGTAATAATTACTATCGACATTTCCATGAAAAATTTAATTGATATCAGCTTGTAATGGCAATTCAGCAGTATTTTTTCAGATTTAAGGTTATGTTGATATATTTGCACCTAAAATAATATTTTCATTTAGAACCTGTTTTGATTATTCTCACTCAGATTGCTGAAAAATTATTGACAAATAAAAACGATAAACACGTGATGATGATTATAACTTTAGTCTGTTTTATTTTTAGTCATACTATCAGTAAATGCTGTAAATGTACAATAAGATTTTTCATAATTTTTTTTTAAATAGGAGTTTATTTACATTTAAGAAAAACCAAACAGTTTCATGCTTTCGAGCAGTAGAACAGCAACCAAACACTTTGCTCCTCGATTTTCGTGGCGAAAACTCCATTGATAAAGTTTGATTTATTTTATTTGTAACTTTTTATTTATCACTTTTTAGTTTTTCTCGATTTCACTATAAAAAAACACTGTAAAACCTTTAGAAAAATTATTTTCGTATATTCACCTATACTTCCCATCAAAATTTATCTACGGTCAGGACTTTTCGATTCTGTCAGCAGGTGGCGTATTCGTGTTCTTCAGATCCCAATCCTTCCTCAGAGTTCTTAGCCTGTTATATCACTTTGAAAACGGTAACGAGAATGAGAATATAACCGAAAAATGAATGCTCTGAGAATTTATGAGAATTATAGAATTTATTTAATTAATAGAAACTTGCATTTTTTCGTTAACTTGGAACGATTTTTTTAAGTGTTGGTACGGGGCGAACAAAACTGGCGAAACCTATGAGACCTAAAAATTGACTTGATCGTACAACCAAACATGTGTACTGTCGGTAAAGTTGCATTCCACTTGTCGGGAATTTTAAATTTTAAATAAAAATGCGGTTTGTGTTCCCAATTTTGTAATTGTTTATTGACATGTCTATTTGGCTTCGGAATAGGAAAACTGTGAAAAGTGATAAAAGAATGTCCCCGTGAACTCGCTGATAATAATTGATAATATTTTTTCAAGTCAAAAAATATATAACATATTGACATATTGGGTCGCGATAATATTCTCCGTAATTTCAGCAGGAAAATCACCGTCATTACCGGTAACATTTCTGTCGCTTCTTTCGTTACCGCTCACATTGCGACGCCATCTGTATGTTAAAATGTGAATGAATGTGAATTTCAAAATACGTCGTAGTTGTTGATCAGTTTCATTGAGAATAAACGTATTAATGCAAATGGTTGATTTCTAAATAAGTAACATGTGCTTTCAAAGACAAAGGAAATGTTTCTATAAAAATAATATAGGATTAAAATAGACTGAATTTGAATGGTATTTAAACAGGCTGAATTCGGAAATTACTCTTTTATTTAACGCGAAAATTGGTGTATTCGTTTATTGTCTTCCATATCCTTACGCGCCTTTTACTGTTATTACTTTAATAAAAAAATTAAATAAAACGTTTTGTTTACAAACAATATAATCGAATTTTGATTTATATAATATACCTACTTAGAATGTTTTCATGAAACCAGCCTCTTATCTTACCCCTATCTATTATTACAGAAAATTACGTATCTGCTGTTCTCTTTCCCAAATATTTGAAAACATATAATGTGCCACTTCTTATTAATAATAAGCACAGTAATAATACTTGTATTCTTCATGATGGTGTGAAACTGCAATATGCCTACAACGTTTCAGCATATTAGGTTAGATACCCTTCGAAACATTATGTTCAAGAAATGTTTTTCATGGACTTTTTTATGTAACAAATAGATACGTAATTGCTGTCTACTCAATCTGTAAAGTGTGAACAATTAAAATGAACAATATTTTTGCAAAAAATAATGTGCGCATACATTTTTAAGCAAAACCAAATCCCACCGTAGAGGTTAAGGAACACTTTTAAACGTGAAAGTTTTCCCACAAATTATTTAATGTGGCGAATATTGAAGAATATTATATCAAATAAACGCAAAAACAATAAGCAATTCAAATTTAGTCTTGAAATTTAAAATAATATCGTTACCATTCGTTACCGGAGAATTTCCTCTACTTTACCGGAAATTTCTACCATTATCCGTAATTTCAGGTAACGAAGCAACACTAGTAGGTACAATTTTAAACATGTATTTTAATTTTGGCATAAAAGTGTTTTTACGATTGTTTTGTAAAGTATAAAACAATGAGGTATTTTCACTTTAATCAACTTGATTCACTTCATTTTACCCTATTTTGCTAATATCTTCGCAAAAGCTAATTTTCTCCATGTAAGTGTATTTGAAAAATAGTTTATATTTTTTTTAATTACTTTTCAGTGAATTAATACAATGATAATAATTACTATTAATTACAAAGAAATTACAGAAATAAAATTTTGTTCTATGCATTTGATCCATTGTTTTCCCCTCAGCTTTTAACACAGTGAAGTTAGCTGATGGTTCAAGTGAAAATACCTAATAGTCTTAGATAGAATTTCCATCGCATACAGTGAAAAAAAAAACACATTTTTGTGAAATAGGTTTTAAAAAATACAATTATTTCATTATTTCGTGTGAGTTTCAATGCATCGTGAGCTTGAAAGAACTTTAATTAATGTATGCGGCGACAAATGTTATTCATATTATGCCAAGAATTCCAATAATAGACAACTGGAATTTAAATACGAATTCTGACCTAACTTTTAGATAAGATTTTTAAATAGTAAATATTTCATGTATAAAATAACAAAAATTTACTTTGAGTTCATTTTCGCTTCAAAATATGTTTATTTAAGTTTTTAATCTTTTGAAAATCGCAATAAAGAGAATAATAATTGTTTTTTTTTTTTTAGAAAAATATTTCTGTCAAAAAATGTGGGTTTTCACTGTATAATATGTAAATTCTATCTAAAACACTTTGTTTCCAATAAAGACTTATTTATATTATCCAATAAATACTTTAAACTCAAAAAAAAAATTAAAACACTTTTAGGCACAAATTACAATGCATCTTTAAAATCGTGCCTCTTCTTTCTAGTTCGAATTTTTGTCACCAGGTGGCGTATCGCACTTTAATCATTCCGAATAGCAATGATTTTGCCAACAGGGTCTCTGATCTGCAGTCGTGTGAAAATGCCATTAGTAGTGCAGTACCAGAGATATTTTTGATAGAACCCTTTTAATTTATAAAATACAGTAGTGAGTGCATTCCGGGCCGTACTGTACCCATGAATATGGATAACTGTCAACAAGAACTGAGTGCGCAGCAGCAGGAGGATATAAAAGTATTGTTTACTGTTTTCCTTCTATTCAAGTTAATTAAGTGATAGTAAATAATAATCAGACGGATGTCGTGTTGCCGGTGATATATAAAATATTTTTACAATCATTATTACATTCCACGGTGCATTAACTAATGAAACAAAAAGTCTGCGGGACGCAGCCCAACTACACTACGTGGTTATATTGTGTGTTTGTTTATTTCACATTTGTAACTTACAATATCGTTATTTGCATTATTTAATTTAAGAATATTCATATGATAATCAGTGTATTACAATCAGTCTCGAAAACCAATGATTTTTTTATCAACTAGCTGAAAAGATTTCAATTCAACATTTTTCTTTTTTTTTCTATGTACACATTCAATGCCTCATTGACTTTATTATATCTGTCTAAACTCGATAGCTTCACGACTTTGCTTCCTTCATATTGGTAAAAATTAATTCGCAGCACTCTCGTGGGTTTTAATTGTCAGTCAATCGTATTTTATTATACATTTTTCATTGACTAACACTGCACCCAATTGTTTTGAATTGGCACAGACAGTGGTCACAGCTATTGACGTTCCGTAACCTCCAAAAGTTAAGAAAACTAAATTGTGTAGATTTTTTAAATTGATAAATAAACATTCATTCCATGCAAACAAACTAAAGCATTTGAGTGAATAAATTCACTATTATAAAATAGAAGCGGCTACAGTTTTTTACTTCAGGAGATTAAAAAAAAAATTTGATACAAAATAATTGCAATTTTACATTTTAAAATGTCCTGTTATTGCTATTTAAAAAATTAAGCAGTATATACTTTTCCAACAAATATTCGAAATCAGCACATTTATCAAAAAATGTAAATAGTACCTTAATAATAAATATTTTCTATTTTATATATCTGCAGTTTTAATTAATATTAAAGGTAGAATACAACATTTGTTTAGTTAAATAATATTTGCAGAGTACAGGTTTTATTCAAAACAGGAATAGGTCCTAATTATTGAAAAAAAATCGAATTCAAGTATTTATGGATTCTTTTATAAAAATAATCGATTTCTATTGTTTAAATTTGCAGTCTTGGAAGACTTAAAAATTAAACGAATTTGTAATTGAAAATTAAAAGCGCTTGAAATAGAAAATTAAAAGCGTTTGAAAAAGAAGATTTTTGATAAAAAATATTTTTATTTAATCAACTGGAAATATGTAGGAATTAATTATTTAAAAAATTAAACTGAAAGTGAAGTATCAAAAAGTGAACAATTATTGATTTGTTAAGACGATTCTGAATCCGTTCAAAATTTAAAAATGTCTAGAGTTTAAGGTTAAAAATTAAACTGGTTCAATTTAAAGGCTTAGCTGTCAAAAAAAGTGTAAATAATTTAAAACTGACTCATTTGTAATAGAAAGTCTTGAATCGTTACAATTTTAAGGAGATTTTAAACTTTGAAAGTTATAATTTTAATTGTTCTATTAAAAAAATTATTAATTTATAAGTGAAATTATTATTTGTAGAAAAATTCGAGTAATTTTTAGAGATATTTAGAAGTTTTAAAAAGACTAAAAATTTTAATCATTTCCGATATTTTAAAAGAAGTGTGTGTTTCGACAAAATCCGGCTATTCGTATCGAAATTCTGTTGGAAGCCCTGGCCTATTAAAAAAAAATGTAGATTCTGAAAAACAATTTTAGAAGCTTCTTACGAATTATGAAAAACTTGAAAAGCCTGAAAACATATTTTTAAGGTTCCTAGGAAAATTCAAAATGATTTTTTTGTTTTGAAAAATTATTAGAAATTTAAATAATTTAAAAAAATATTTATAAGTTATGAAAAATTTATAATAATTTTTAATTAAGTAAAAATTTTGACAATTCTTGACTGAAAAATTAATGTTTCCATTTTTGGTTTAAAATTGATCTTTTTGAGTTTAAAATTCTACATCTGTCTTTTTGTTTGAGATTATTTGTCTTTGTAGACTGAAAATTAAACTATTTGTTTAAAAAATCAACTGTTTTGTTAAAAATTGCATTAGATTACTATGAAAATTTAAAATGATTTTTTATTTTGAAAAATTATTTGAAATCCAAATCATTTGAAAAGATATTTAGAAGTAATGAAAAACTTTTGATAATAATTTGAAGTTTCGAAAAATGTGAAACAACATTTAGATTTTTCAAGACTGAAATTAAATTTTGAAGCTTTTCAAGGATATCTAAAGTATTTAAAATTTAAATAATTCAACTTTTAATTTAAAAATTGTTTAGCTTAAAAAATTGAATCGTTCAAGTTTTAATGTTTTACTTAGAATTGGGTAAAATACTAGGAAAAAAATTGTGTTTTTTTTATACATTATTCATTTTAGAGCATTGCAAATGATAATATAGATTTATATGTTTCGAGCTGAATCTAAATCTTTTAACTCAATATATCAAAGTTGAAAATTCTGAATTTTGCAGTTTATCTGCATTTCATCAAAAAATGCTCAATTAAAAGGCGTTCGTACTTTTCATTTTATAGATGTAAGTTATTTAGCATTCGAATAGAAAATTTTTCAGTTAAAAAAGTGTTAAACTTTACTTTTAAAAGTTTAAAATTCAAGAGTTCTATCTTGGGTGCTTTAATATCGAGTTGAATTTTTATGAATTCAAGTGGAAAAATAGTTACCTTTAATTTTCGATTTTTTAATTTAAATTGAACGTGAAAAATGTTTGCCAACCGAAAAATGACACTCTATGATTTGTATTGTTTTTTATTGACAGATGGACAATCTATTTGGAAAGGAAGATGATTCGGGCAATGACGAGTCTCTTGAAAGTGATTTGAGAGATGATGGAATACCAGTTTTAATGGACAGTATAGAAAAAAAAGATGTGGATGAGGGTAGTACAGAGAGAGAATTGGTACCGCCAGTCAGGGTGAAGGAAGATTACATGGTAAACGAGAAAGAAATATGTACTCGATTATTCCTAAAAAAGAAAAACAATTCCTTTTTTTTTTATTGATAAAAAGTAAAAAAGTGCAAAGAAAATTGAGAAGGCCACCCAACCAACCCTTCCTTCTATCTTCTCTTTTTTTATTGCTTTCGTCTTTCTTATTTTTATTATTATCAAATTACAATGAAAAAACGAAACCTGAGAGATTATTTTTTACAACGTTTTTTTTTATTTATGTCCAAAAAAAAAACAGTTTTTTTTTCGTTTCTTTTTTAGGAAAAAATGGTTTTCTTTGTTCAAATTGCAATGGGAATATTTTGTGGCGGCTGTCCAAATTTAGTCATTGGATTCTTGATTTTATTATTATGAATTCAGCACACTAACTTGATTATTGTACGTTAAATAGGATTTTAAATTTGATTCTAATCTCATTAAAATTTCTCAAATTTTACAATATAATGTTTATATAATCTAGGCATAAGTATATAAAATGTTTGATCTTTGATTCGAAGATGGAGAATGACTATGCTACGAGTTCTCAGTCACAGTCAGATAATGAAGAAAGCAATGCAATTGAGAAGTCGTCAGTGACATCGGTTGTTCCGAGCGGCGGATACATTAAAAGTGAGATTGAGTTCAAAGATGATCACGAGCAGCGAATGTCAGAAGACATATTCGAAAATGACATTATGATTCCCAATGTTACTCCAAGTAATATTAATGAGCGCCGAGAGAGCAAGGAAAAAAGTAAAAGGGAGCTTGAGGAAGAAGAAAGAGAGAAAATGCAGTACGTCAATATTTATAATATGCCATATAGACAAATATTTACTAATATGTATTAATATTAACTGTATATTATGTACATATATCTATTATCCATTGTATAATTTAAGGGTTTTGGTATCCAACTTTACGGAGGATCAGCTTGATAGATATGAAATGTATAGACGGGCTGCCTTCCCCAAGGCTGCCATCAAACGAGTAAGTTATTTCAAACTGACAAAAATAAGGTAAATGTCCCATTTTGGACTAGTGACCCAGTTTGTGCGAATGCTCACATACTGTAATTAAATCCGTGGCAATCTTAAAGTTTATGACTGTTGAGTATAAGTGATACATCTATATTGTAATCCGGTAGGTGTGTAATGCGCATATGCGTACACGTATATGAGTATGAGTTGCGGATAGGAGAGAACCTCTTTTGTGAGCCTCTACTGGGAGATAAGACGCGCGCCGAGCACCGCGACTGTACTTAGTATGTAATTGACAATAAATTGCATGGTAGTTTAACAACCATAGTCTTCTTTTCAATCTCTCTTCTTAACAATGACACTAGTAATAGTTTATTCACATTCTAGAATGGATTAAAGATATTTTTGATATAGTCATTTTATTACGTAATTATGTTCTTTGAACGTTATATAGTCACGCGTGTCGCCGTCTGTGGCCGATCGAGCATAACATTACTCTCGGCTTGTTAGTTCGTCAGTTAACAGACTGCGTAGTTTTTCGTTTCCACAGTGCTCCAAATTTTGTTTGGCGTGAATGTTTGATTGAAAAGTAAGAATTATAAGTTTTTTGAATGTGTTCTTCAATATAACTGAAAGCTAATTGACAATTCGGATATTCCCTTCCGCCTTGATATGGACGGGAAAAAAACGGTTGGAGGAATTTGTTTGCTGGTCTTTGCAAACAACAGGGTTACATGAAAATTAGGAGTTTTTTGAACCCTCACACCACAAGGTGGGGTGTCTCCACAACCCAGTCGCTCTGAAACACATTACAAACGATTTATGGTACAATATTGTTTCTAAGGTATTTCAAAAAATTATACAATTATTCAAAGGACTTTTTCAATCATTTTCTGCTAAATTATAACGAGAAAATTCAATTTTTTAGATTTTTGTTCAGTTATAGGAAACACAAAGGCTATTTACACACTCCCTAACGCACACTATATTTCATAAAGGATAGTAAATGATTAAGTAACTTTTTGCAGTAACGTAAATAATATATTGACCAAAGAAATGTAGTTACATAAACATCGGCATAAAAAACAGCATACAAAGATACTTAAAAACATGAAAAAGATATGTATCACATATTCCAAATGGCAGAGTAAAAATTCATATTATCGCTTCTCAAAACGTCTGCAGCATGACTTAATGACCCTCATCCATTCCCACGTGCAGATGACAACTGAAGAGGAGGCTATTGAGATCCCTACCCCCCTGAGACGCTCTAGGCCTAGCTCATGCGCGAAAATAGGGCCTTGGGGTGTCTAAACACCCCACCTTGTAGTTTGAGGGTTAAGATAACAAGCACACTATTTCAATTCTGAAAGCTTTCTCCTGTTATGCCGCCTGTTTTTGTATGCAATTGTATTGAATAATTGATAAAAATGTGCGGGAAACGATTACAACAATGAGGTAACCAATTTAATAACCCAAAGGATACAAATATTCTTTTTTTTTGATTATGTGATTTATTATGCTGAGAATTTTTTACGTTAAAATTTTGAAATTCCTAATGACAAATTAAATTATAATAATATATAATAAATTATTCATTCGCCCAAAAAGGTTGATCGGTACAGCATGAAATATGCTTTATTATTCAGTAAAAATTGTTTGCTTATAGCGATAAACAGACAAAGTATTGATGAAAAATGTTCAAACTGTGCGGTAATAGGAACTTTGATCGATTCATAAGATTTAAAATACTTTTACAAGCAAAACATGCCAAACAAATCCTTACATTCGCCCAAATTCGGACATTTACCTTACGTCGAGTCAAAAAGTATTTAAAAAAACGAAAGCCCAATACTTTTTTTGCGATAATTGGCCAATAGCATCTAAATCTTGAGCACTCTATTTATTAGGAAAGGCTCTAATCAAAAATAATGTGCATCTTTGCATTTCTTTTAGATTATGCAAACGATAACAGGATGTTCGGTATCTCAGAACGTGGTGATTGCAATGTCGGGTATAGCAAAGGTCTTTGTTGGGGAGATTGTTGAAGAAGGTAAATTATTACTATTGGTTTTTCTTTTTTTTTCAGCTTTATACCTAACAAGAATGATTATAACTTTGTTAAATTCTGTGCCAAAAGCTTTAGATGTGATGGAAACACATGAGGAAACGGGACCATTGCAGCCCAAGCATTTGAGAGAAGCTGTTCGAAGACTGAGGCTGCTAGGCCAGATTCCAAATGGAAGAGCGCATAAGTCCTTTTTTAGATTATAATAATACTAGTCACTTACTCCTCTTTTTTTCTATTCACAGTATTTCTAGCGTATTCTCATACATTCAGGCCAAATCTATTCTAGTTGTAATGCCCATGTGAGTGCGAAAGGAAGCCCTTATTGCAAGGGCGTCCATGTATCACGTGACTGGTATGAATTATAATTGAAATTAGAGCTTGGACCTTAGAGTATACTTGGGGTTGTGGAAATTAATTTAATTTATCGCCCATATATTATTAATGTAGATACATAAGAAGTGTGTAAATAACCCTACTTTTTATAATGTTCCCACATAAAAACACAACATTTTGTGTGACATGTTTTTGAAAAAATACAAATTTTGTTTTCTAACCATTTTATACACTGTTATTTCCAGTTCCCTAATAAATGCAATGCAAAACAAGAAAATCTTGAACCACGTACAGAGTCAAATTGACACGGTAAAAAGGCTTTGAAATCTCTCAGAATATGCCTAATATTCCAATTCTTTTCAAAGCCGATCGCAACTGCCAAACGTAACCTCAAATAAATTAAAAACACAATTTTCGTTACAAACGCATTAGAACACGCTCCAAAAGCATAAAATTTGCAAAATATAGTAAGATTGAATTCAAGAATACATCTCTCAGAATATCTAGCGTCCTGGAAATCCTTGAAAACCTAAAAAAGTCCTTGTATTCTTTTTTACCTGGAAAATCCCCTGAATTTTGCTTATCTCGGTATGAAGCCTTCCCAGTGGGCACAAAAATTGGCGACGTCTTTTCGACATCATTGTGACAACTTTGCGATATCCTATGTCCATGTCGTTAAGGTGTCTTTACGATATCGCAAAAACGTCGTATGATCTGACGATGTATTTACAATATCGTAAAGACACCGTAACGACACTGGCATAGGATGTCGTAAAGACGTTTCCAAATTTGTGCCCACTGGGTTGCATTAAAAGATATTAAAAATTTTGAATCCCTAAGAATGCAGTTTCTGTCCTTCGTTTTTTAATCTTCATTAGGCGCCGAACGTAATCAAATTTCAATCCCTTTTAAAGCCGATCGGAGCTGCCAAACGTAACTTCAATTAAACTTAAAACACAATTCTCGTTACAAAAGCATGAAATTTGCAAAGTCTAGTAGGATAGGATATACAGGAATTCATCTCTTTATCGTAAAATGTTCACTTTGTTCAAATATTATCAATTACAGAAATATTAAATAATGATCAAAAATTTTTAAAATTATTTTTTATCATAAACTTCCGCGTGGAAAGTAATCATGACATTGTAAAACGACCGATGCTTTTTTAAAAAGCTTTTTACCTCATTATTATTCTAGAAACAGTAAATAAAGGTGGCTAAATTTGCTAAATTAAAAGGGATTACAATTTTTTTTAATTCTTGATTGCTTTGTAGCATTCAGAAAAATATTTTCGACCGTAAGTACAGAAAGGAACTCAACTTAAGAGATAACTTCAACTGCTGTAGAGATTCAAAACATTTGGACAAAAGGGGGATTCAGAAATATTCAATATTTATCACTTTACCACTGGATGAACAAAATTTTTCAGTACTTTTTAATTCAAGCCTTTTTACCGGGATGGTCCTGGAATTTGTATTCCCTCAATGAAAAAATAGAAAAAAAATATTCTGCTGAACGAAAAAGGTGGCAGAACCGTTTTTTGGTAGTTTTCATTTAATTTACAATTTTTTATTTTATTTGAAAGTAGAAAAACACACCTTTTTAATAATAGATTGTTCATCTTATCACGGTGAAAATTACGAAGCTACAATAGAAAATATGTCAGTTTCTCATTTATTCCCAATTTTTTTTCAATTCAAATAATTTCATTTGAATTTCTGAAATCTAATAATTCTTTCTGGTCAATCTTTTGGTGGAAAATTAATTTTTCAACTGAAATTTTAACTATTCCATTTTTGGTAGAGAATTGATCGTTTTTTTTTGTTGTTTAAAATCCATATTTTCTGGGTTAAAATTTAACTATTTTATAAAGAATTAGTGTTTTAGGCTGTAAATTAAACTTTTTTGTTGTATATGTTTATTTTTCATTTATAAGCTTTATTATTTTCGTAGAAAATTCAACTATTTGGATGAAAATCAACTTTTTGGTTAAAATTCACACTTTCTGGTTGAAAATTAAATTGTTTTGTAAAGGGTTCATATTTTTGGCTTGAAAATTTAACAATTTATTTAAAGAATTTTTCTCTATTGATGGGAAAATATTTCTTCATACAAAATTCACTTTTTTGGTTTAAAAAACTTGTCTATATTTTTTTGAAATGTATTTATTTTGATAGAAATTTGACCTTTTATTAAATTAAAAATGCAACTATTTTATTTTTGGATGATTTTGTTTTAAATTTCAAAATCAACTACTTGGGTAACAGTTGCACCTCTTTGTTCAAAATTTATTTTACTCTTTAAAGGTTCATCTCTGTTGTTGAAATGTAACTATTTTGTTCAAAATTCTTTTATTTATCTCTGTTTGAAAATTGAATGATTTCGTTGAAAATACATTTTTTGGCAGAGACTTAATATGTGCAGTGGAAAGTTCAACTATTTTTTTTTTAATTGTTCTTTATGGTTAAAAGTTGGCCCATTCTATTAAAAATTTATTTTCTTGATTACGGAGTAATTTGGTCAGTTGTGAATTAGTTTCGGTTTGAAAATGAAACTATAATGTTAATTTTTTTATAATGAAATTATGTTTTTACTTGAAGATTTAAAATTTATTTTTGAAGTAGAAAATTCCAGTATTCTGTTAAAAACCCAACTATTTTGTTGAAAACTCAAGTATTTTGTTAAAAACTCATCCTTTTTTGTTGAAAATTCAATGATATTGTTAAATATTCTTTTATTAGGACAAAAAATTCGTCATTTTGGATTTAAAATGCACCTTTTTTTGTTAAAAATGGAATTATCTTCTTAAACATTTAGTTATTTCGTTGACAATTTAACTGTTGTTGGTTGGAATTCAATCATTTTGTTTAAAGTTTGATCATTTGGTAGAAAATTGATATTTTTAGGTTTAAAATACAACAATTTCGGTAAAAATTTAATTATTTTACTGAAAATGAAAGCGCTTAAAATTTGGATTAAAAAAACGTCATACTGTTTCTAAAGTTGAAAAAATGAGATACTTCTAAATATTATATAAAACGAGCGAAAAAAAATTTTTTCTCGTCAAATCAGATTTTAAGGCTGTATGAGAAGTTTCGCATCTGACACTTTTTTTATTTCCACAAGACCTACAATTTCCACGGCAGAATTACTGTAGGTTTAAGAAAAACAAATTAACATTTTTTTAACGTTTCTTTTTTTAAATATTAAGCTACATATATACAATAATTCTTGGCATTCGTCTTTATTAGATTATATAGGGAAAATGAAGGAAAGTCGCGTAGTTCTATTATTTGATCTTTTGAAAATCAGAATTGCTTGTTCACTGTGGAAAATTAATTTTAAAAAAAGGGTATGATGAAATATAAGATAATGATAAAATAGCATATAGTAGAATATACTTCTTTTATAGTGCAATATATTAATTTCCAAGTACTACTGTAAGTGAATATAGTAATTATTGACTATTGGTAACCGCAGAGTGTGGCAACCTGTCTATATTGCTGTTGATGTGGAGAATATCAAATGAATTTTCAAGTGGATTTTGAAACAAATGACATATGTGCTTACCTAGCGGTTTTTACATTTCACAGGCTATTTGCGTGTATTGCAAAATGTAAGGTCGAATGGTAATATTCAAATAATGTTTTTCTTTGAACAACAGTGTTTTATCCTTTTTATACTGCTATTGATATTGCAGTTTGCGATGACACACAATACGCAACCGCAGCAGCAAGAGAGGTAGAAGTTAATCATTCAAAGGAACATCGACCCATTGGAGAGAAATTTAAACAATTCACCTTTTATACAATAAAAACGTAACTAAAAAATTATATGTACAACTACACGCTAAAAAGAATGATTGAGCTAACTATAAAATTCATATATTAGTACTACCAAAATGAGTACTACACAGAAAAAACAGAAGATAAACTTTACATCGATTTCCGACGAAAGATTCTCAGCAACAGAAATTAACTTCACAGGATAAACTTTACACAAATATCGGTTAAACTTTCCTTTGTTTTTCCATGAAAAACACATGTTTTTTGAAAGAGACGCAAAGTTGGCTAAACAAAATTTATTGCTCTAAAAAATTTCCTGCAACAAATTTGATTTTTAGTTTTTTCTGTGTATAATTAAAAGAAGGAAAGAGTAAAAGGTGAACAAGTTTATAAACGAAAAATGTTTCTTATGTAGAAATTATAATATAAATTAGGATAATATAACATTTTAAAAAATCCCAGCAGCAGAACGGCTCCAGGAAGTTACTAAAAGGGAAGATAATGATGACGAAATTGATATACATAATTTGAATGGTGTTAAACAAAAAGGTAGTTTATAGCTGTCAAAAATGTGATGAAATAAAATGTTTTTTCTACTTTTTCTAGAGAAACTATGTACTTGAACAAATAGATGTGACATTGTTTGTAAAAAATGTACAACTGGTATCATTGAATTCGTTGAATTATTTGAACAGTTAAAATGACTCAGAGAATTACTGGATATTTAAAAATTACCGATTAATGATGATTTAAGGAATAAATTCGAAAAGCTTTAATAAACTCAAGATTACATAAAATGTATGGGATATTTTTTGGGGACTCATAACAGGGCTTTGATATGGATCCCTTAATATCATTCAACTTTAAAATTTACGATTGATTTTTATTCTTATATTATATATCACTGTTTTGTAAAAATTCCCTTATCCGCTAATGTCAAATCTTTTATGTCAATGTGAAAAAACATCAAATCTGGTACAAAAAATAATTTTTGCAAGTTTCGTAAATATGGTAAACGTTTCAGAAGATGTATGAATTTTCTAGGAAAAATAATCGATTTTTCTGGGAAAAATATTTTGCCTATCCTTTTTCGAAATACTACTTACTATTTTGTGTGCAACATTTCCTACTTATTAAAAGATTCATGCAATCCCCTAACATTTCAAAAATTTTCAAAACTTCAAGACAATCTACGCATATTATATAGGAAAAATCATTGTTTCTTCTCGGAAAAATATTTGGTCTATTCTTTTCGAAATATTCCATGCGGTTTCATGTACAGGATTTCTGAAATTTTTTACGGTCTATGTTTTTAATTACGGATATTCGCGAACTTGACCTCATAGGACTCTGACATCTTAAGAAGAAGCAACATTCTCCTCGTAAAATAGATGTATATAAATAGAACCTTTCACAATTTATCGTTTACTATAAGTATATATAGAATACAAGGTCACGAAATATATACATATATCACGCAAGATTATGTGTAATAAATGTCAGGTCCTAAAACCAATATTCACATATCATGTGGGCATATATCAATTTAGTCAATTACATTTGAGATTTTGTTCTTTCCTGATCGAAATTCAGTATAAAAGAATTTTACTTCTCTTTATAGAGTAAGACTTAATTCAAAATCCATGTAGGAAATCATGTCTTGAGAGTTATCAATGAAATACTTGGTTTCCTCCTTCATCTAATGGTGTAGATTTTTTCACGGTCTTTTTAATATACCTAACTTTATTTATGTTAGGCTCTCGCTCACTGTCCGAAATCAGTTATTGGGCAAATAATAAGACGACAAGATTCACACGAAATCACAGAAAACCCGTTATGGTAAAAATTAAAAGTGGTATAATTTACATAAATGATACACGATAAAGGAACTCGAAACAGTCGATACTTTATATTTAAACTCTGAAAGAAGGAAACAAATTTGCTTCCTCTAAAAGGCAACAATGCTCAATTTTTTCATCTTTTTTTATTATTTTTTTGGCACTAAAAAGCCATGTTGACTATTTTTGAATAGCGAATAAAATATGTATTGCACCAATCACTATCTGCGCCATTTCCTGCGTGGTTTAAAAAGTATTGTAGAAATTAACTTTTATTTCTGTATACTGTTAGCAAATCGTGTAGTAAATCAAGTTCAAAATCACAGATAAAAAACTTGCACTTTTGCCTCGTATTGAAAACAAAACGTAAACATTAACGTAGATAATATTTTAAAATAAATAAGTCAGGAATTAAGAATACGTAGCGCAGGTTATAGTTATATATGTACAATTCTTCAATTTAATATTTTATACATACATACATACAATGTACTGTAAGACTTGATAAAATATATATGTACATTAATTGAGATATGAATTTCAAATCTGACAATACTGCAATCGATTAACGAACCTTGTAATTATTTCCCTTCATAAAATATATACATGCATTACTCTGTGTTGAAAAAAGATTCGGTTTCAAATATCTTTGGTGGATGATATTCTGCAGGTATTCGCTGAGGTGATGCTGGTTCACCAGTTTTTTTCTGAAATACAGATTTTTCTTTCATTCATATGAATAATATTTGTCACTATATATCTACACTACATAAATAATGTTACATATATTTTTATTATAATATGTAATTAGAGATAAAAGGCAAAAAACTGAACAAATAGGATAAATATACGTATATATTAATCACATAAATTTGCCATTACTTTCCGCATTTAAATATTATGGGGAATTTCAAATGTGATGCGCAAGTTGTAAATATTAACCGAAATAGACTTTTTTCTCCCAAATCATTTCCTTGTCAAACGCCATCGATTACGGGCTTGGCGCATTTACATTTCCAAACTTTGCCCAATTTGAATAACCTTCACACGCATAGAGATTATTTTTCCTCAAATATTATAGACTCTTGTTTTCAACTTACAAAGAAAGTGAGTGGATTCAGCATGACAAATCTCTTTTCGGAGGATCCAAGATCAGATTCAGCGCTTTCAACATCTCTTTCTAATGCTGCCAAGTCATAATTGGCCCTCAAGATTATCCGTTCCAGCAAATCTACCTTTCTGCAAAGTTCCATTATTTTGGGACACATCATTTGAAATGAAGGAATGTAGCTATTGAGGCATTTAGCATTTTCTGATTGAATCTGTTGAAGTAAACCCGTCAATACACTATTATATGGTATGTAAAATGTATATAATGTTGTATTTAAAAACAGGGCAGGGTGCATTGCAGATTTTTGCTTTGTAATTTAACTCTGAAATATAATGTGCTTTATATCTAAATGAACATATTAAAAGAATACCACAGACTTCGTACTATTTTAGTATTTAATTTTACGACGACAAAGAAAAATAATTATTTATGTTTGCATCTAAAAGCCATATATTTTAATTTGATTTTTATGATCATTATATTTGAGATTCGATTCAGGAAATAATTTTTTGGCAAGGTTCATAATTGGAAAAATAAATTAATTCTAACCATTCGGATAATGGACTCGAATTCTTCTAGACGCATTTGCATATCCTCTATTGCCTCATGAATACCTTTTGCCTGTAATGAAAAAAGAATATTAGGAGTTATGTAATACATCACTAACAATTATGTAATTTTTATCTATAGATTTGACTAATTTGTAATTTAATTTCATTAAATTACCCTATGAAGAAAAAAAATTTGAGCTCATCAACCCCGCATGCTCGAATGAAAAACTGAATGCATATTTTTTACATTATTGTATTTATCTGGATGATACTGGCAGTTTTCAATGTTTTAAACACAAATCGAACAGCTTAGGGTCACAGAAGTTTATTCACAATTAGCAAAAATCATAAAAACACATACTTAGTAAACGTTAATTGCGTTGAAAACTTCCTTAATCATTGTTATTCAGGAATCCTTTATAGGAAAAGAAGGATTTAATTAAAGTACTCTCAGTGTTATTGTGCCAAGAAAATTAAAGAATAATAAACAGTTTAAACGACAAAAGCAAAAAGACGGCAGGGCAAAAGCTACTCTTAGTTTTAAGAGAAAATGAACTACGTTATGAAAGGAAATACAAAAAAATAGCTGTAAATTCGATCTTGAGTGTTTCTACTTTGTGTGCAGTATTTTATACAATTTTATGGTGCTCATTTAATGAGCGCTTTACTTTCTCATTATGATCAATTAGCAAATATATTTGCTTCCTCATAGAGGAAATCAAAATAAAATGAGAACGTAAAAATACAAATATTTAAATCAAAATGTCTCAAATGAAGGAGCCTTTCCTATTTTTGCATGAATTTGATTATGTTAACAAAAGCAGTTTCTGCGTAAAATAGATTTTGCAGATTGATTTAAATAACCATAACTTCCGTGGTCTTCAATAATATGTATTGATATTATATGTAGATCAATCGATTTGTCTCAAATCATCAAGGAATCTTTTCCGTTTATACATCTATTTTGAATTACGTTAATGAAAAAAGTTTAACTATAAAAAGACAGATTTTTCAAACATTATAAATGACTATAACTTGCTTACTCTTTGATCAAATGTATTCATATTATGGGTCAATCGATTCGTCTCGATTTAAGGAATCTTATATGTTCTTGCACCAATTTTGAATTATATTGATAAAAAATTTTTGACTATAAAAACCCCATTTTTAAATATCATGATGTGCTAAAAAAGTAATAAACATTTTCAGAAATCCTCCAGTCAGTTCTTAGGTATTAGTGGTGAAAATAACCCCCCAAATATGGTCAATTTATCTGTAACCGTTTTCAAGTTATGATCGTGTTCACAAAAGAGTGTGATATCTACACACACACCAAACTCTCGCTTTCAGTCAAGTATCGGGAGTTGCCATCAAATGGCCTTGGACTGATTTCGGGGGACAGAAACGTAAACAGTGAGGGCCATCTAACTCGTTTCCAATAATAATAATAATATGAATACATATATATAATGTCGCAACCGCTCTCGCCCTACTCCCCTGAGAAACTGCGTGAGCCAGCAGTTCTAGGAAGACTGGAAACGGGAAAACTGAAAGCGAGAGTTTGGTGTAAACATTTGCAGAACAATTTTTCAGAAAATTGTAGACAATTTTTTGTTGTTGCATATTTTTTTTAGCTTAATTCGCTTGAAAAAATGTACTTTCAAATATTAAGCAGAGACATTAATCCATATACCATGTATCGTTATCTAACGTTTGGTTCTTTTAGACAGAGAAAAAGATATCGCACAATGATATCGCAAAACCTCTGTATTGAAATAAAGCGCAATATGATAACGTACAAGCAGGTTCCGGAGCTTTTTATAAAAAGCTATAGGATATTATAATGCAATAACATCGCTTGGACACTACTAGATCTCTCGTATATATAATGTAATAAAATAATAATATAATTAAAATCTTGCAATATACGATATAACGACTTTACGCTATCGTAATGTGATAATTGCGATATACAGCGCAGGAATTACGGTATATATTGCAATTCTTGCGATATCGTTTTCTCCGTGTACCGTTCTCATAAGTTCGATGCTTGGTCAATGAAACACTTTTTGATCTAGGCACAATGGTCTATTTTTCCAGTCATTCTTTTTGATAGGGATGTAATTATTAAAAAATAAACTGCTTTTGTGAAATTTTCTGTATTTACAGGAGTTTCAGGTAAATTACTTCTCTATAATTAGAAAATAAAATAAACAATAATTTATTTTAAGTAAAAAGTTATATCATGGCATTACGGTAAAAACTAAACACTTGGTTGCCAGAGGTTTTTTTCATGTATATCACATTAATCAAAGACTTTCCATATACGACAGCACCCCACCTTGACACCAGCAATAATTGTAGGCTAAGGAAGATTCTTCGAATACTTTAAAAAGTTTATCGAATATGTATATATACTGTGTATACCAAAATACAATTATATTACATATAAATTATTTAGGAATTGTACTTTATTATTTATAAAAATTAACTTTAGTGTTTCTGAATACACTGATTTAAAATAAATTTATTCAATGTTTGCTTGAAAATAAAAATCAGAAAATCTTCTTAATAAAAATATTAAATCTTTGAGAAATTTATTTGAAAATTTTGTAAAATTATTTTAAATACAGTCTCTTTTTTTCTTAGAATTCGGGAGTGGACCCTCGACCAGAAAGTCGTGTTTTTAAAATCAGTGGAAGTATTCTGAAGAAAAAAATTTTTAATTGTTTTCAGTGTGATTGAAAATAATTTTCAGAACGAGGAATTTGTATCTTGTACTGAAATTCAGGAAAGGAAAATAAAATACAAAAAGATAAGTTTTTATCATAGATTGTAATTTAAGCTTTCTGGATTTCAATTTCATGAGATTTTTCAAACAAACTAATTGTAAAATGAACTCTCAAGATTGCTTTATTAAGATTTTAATTAAAATTTTTAAATAAAAAATAAAGATACAATTAATTCTCAGAAATATTAAAGATAAAAATGTAAATGGTGTTAATAACGAACTTCAAATTCAATTCTGCTTCTTACACAATATTAGCATAAAATGCCTATATTCCCTATTAATTTCCTATTAAAATTTCCCTGAAGAGGAAGCTTGAAAGGCCTCGAAATATGTTAGATCCTTGTAGTATAAAAAGGATAAATAATAAAGAGGTGAGAGGAGGTTTGTATGTCTCCGTTTGTTTTCTTACTCTTTTTTCAAATATCATATATCTGTCTAATGAGCGGCTTTACAGTGTTATTTGAAAACATATTTCTCTTATTGTAACTCTTTTTGTGCAATTATTTTCCACAAATTGATTTTCTTGAGTACTTGTTTTTTAAACAGTTTTTTAACGTTTTTTAACGAACATAATTATTTTAAGACCTCCTTGTGCAATTTTGTTGCATAATTTGGATTTAAAAATTTTATGTTGGTTTAAAAAATGTACTTCCATATACTTTTTAATTGAGGAACATTCGATTAAATGAATTAAAATATTTTGAAATATTTACCATTACAAAGCTTTCTTTGTGAGTCTATAAGGAAGCGAAAATAATTAAATTGTCCTTCTTGCCAAATCCGTAGCAATTGCAGAAAAATGTTTTAGGCAAAAAATATTTTTTTCGAGAACTTTATGAGTTGCGTACAATTTTTGTTATAAAACAATTTTCTATCATTCTATCCAGAAATAAAAGGATCGTTTTACAATTAAACAGAGACACTTTGGTCGAGACAATACATATTGCATATTATTTACATAAACTACATTATTAATTTTTTGATCGAAACAATTTTCATTTGTAATTAATGTTATATATCGCGATGTAACATATATGCGTATAAGCTTGCCAACAATTTTTCTAGCAATTTTTATTTGATAATTTTTTCGCTGTTTTTTAAAATTATAACATGCGAATCGTTATTTTTAATATCTAGACGATTTTATATAATTTTTTTACTCGGCGCAAAATGTTTTTATTACTGTATTTTATCTTCAAATGTAGGCTTTCTGCGTATATACACAACATTTAATGCACATAACCTAAAAATATAAAGAAAGTACAAATGTGAGTATACAAACGTGAACATATGTCATTATGTATGATGCAAGTACGCTAAAATGAAGCAGACTTCAATTCAAAACATTTTGAAATAAATGAAATGGTCGTCAGTAGCATATAGCATGGATTATTTATATTATTTACCTCTTGACATAAATCGACTTTTAAGTACGCAGCATAGTCTTTTGCAAAATCCTGAATTATGTTTAATGACGTAATATTTGACATGATGTTCTTTTTGCTATCAATCAATGCAGAACACAGAAATCTGTACATTAATCTTTACACTACACTGCACTATGCACACTCTGTGAATGTCTGTGAAATTGCATCGAAAGATTTCTCGTTCGTATAGCAATACTTTCTTATAGTCTATTACAGCTTCCTTATCGACTGCGCTTATTTATGGAAAATTTACGTGGGTATAATCATTCATGTAATAAAGATACTTCAAATTGCTTTAAAAAATCCGATTAGGAAAATATTTTCATTATTCAGAAATAAAATATGAATAAAAATAAAGTCGTTATTATTTAAATTTAAATAATTAATGAAAGTTTCTCCAAGGTGGAAAAATTATATATATAGTTCATATATTTTGTGAAATTTTATATATATAATATTCATTAGTTTTATACAAAAAATGTATAAAACAAAATGATTATTATATATAATATTTCACACTATGTATGCACAATATTTCCGCGTGGGTTGGTGCTATAGCAGGTCAATGGAAACATGATTAATCGCAAAAAAACATTCCGACATTTCTTTACTAAGACGACACCGAATTAATTAGTTCCGAATACCCTTGAAAATATATCCTCTTACGAAATCTAAAAATGGGGAAAAGGGCGAGTATATGTTGTGTATGAAAATAAGTGGGGAGAGACCGCTATTCGTTTCGTGTAGAATAACTTTCAAGCACTTTGCCGGACTACACTTCAGAGCAGAGTAAGTTACTGTTCAGATCACAATTCTTCTGTGCGCGCATTACATCCTCTGTACTTCGATCGCGGTTCTTTCAGTGAAGAAGAAGAAGAAGAAGAAGAAGAAGAAGAAAGAGAAGAAGACCGGAAACATAAGG
>NC_046666.1:193399-200364 GCF_010883055.1 Belonocnema kinseyi
TAATTACAAAAAGAAAAGTATAAGACATGTAAACAATAAGATCGACAGTATCCTATATTTGAATAGAGGCAGTTGGATGCTTGCTTTAAATAATTTTTCAAAATACCTATATATACAAAAGAAATAAAATGCAATATAGTGTTTACTGTATTATCAAACATTAAAATAAATTTATTTACATGTTTAAAAGAAAAATATTAAAGTATAAAGTGAATAAGCTGTTAGAGGGCATAATAACTGTGATAATTAATACACTAGTTTATACTCCAATATACATGCGATTTGAAAATAAAAACTTTTTCGCTTATGACCAACTCGAGAGAAATGCCATTAAGTTGTAAAATAGTATACGCAACTCTCAGCCGTAATTCACTGAAAGTAATTTTTCAGTTGTGCAAGTTGATTTATTTGCGTGTAGGCTATATAACGCTTTTCACGTGCCCATAAAAAGTGTTTTATTGGTCATCGTTTCGTATATTGTGTTCAATAAAGTGTTTAGCCTGGTCTGTAGTTATGCACATATACGCATGATAGACAAGACTTAAAACAAAATCATTTGATTCATTGAAAACATGCTGTTGTTGAAAATATTGACAAGTATACTGAAAGTTTCTTAATTTTGATAAAATGAACTATTTTTAAAAATTATTTGTGAGAAATATTAAAAAAAAATTATTTATTATTCTTTAACATAGAACTTAGATTAGAAATTAGTTGGGAATCCAGAACCTGAAATAATTTTCGTTGCAATAAAAATTGAAAGCATATAAAAACCATAGAGTTCTTTTTATTTTGAGGATTATTTTTAGATCGTCCTATTTTAAAGACAATATGCATATATACTATTCGAATTTTCTAAGTTCAGATTGAGAAATGATACGCGCTAGTGAACTAAAATGATGCACACTGTATCTAGGGAGAGGGGAGGGGTTGGAAAAAAATTATTGTGAATTTCAAAATGCCACAGATCCTAACAGTCTGTGAATGCTAACAATAGTATTTTATCCTAAACAAATTCATAATTCCACTAATAGTAGTAAAACCTACCAAAAATCTCTTACGTTGTCGTTATTCTTGTTTTCAAACGTCCCTCAAAATGCCTGTAAACTAATATCAAAAGTTTGCGTCCTGCGCGGGCACAATCGCATAGCACGCTGCACGGACGGCTTACAAATTTGAGCACGCCTGTACGACGGTCGGGCACCTGTTGGATCTCGCGCTTCGTGCTCGATAATACATTTTTGTATAAGCCTTTTAAAATTGAACGTCACATTACCGACATCTGGAATTAAGTGATTGTGAATTCTCCTTTTTTTAAGCTTCTCTGGCTTTAACGTACACATTCTCATCATGTGTCCTGTAAGAAAAAAAAGTTAAAAGCAAATTTTTAGATCTAATTTTTAAAAAATCGTTTTTAACCGTATTATTCACAATTAAAACGAAAATAATTTATTTAATCAAAAAATTATCAATGTATATTTTTAAATCTTTTTAAGACCGATAATTCTGCTTGTCAACATTTTCTCCATATCTCTCGTTATTTCGCTTGAAAATTTGAATTTTCGATTTTAAAAAAAATTCAAAATGTTATACAATATTGTTATATAATAGTTCAGGCTATTCAAAAAGCAACGGTTTTTTTTCTTTACTTCTTTTCATATCGTGCGTTGTTCGGTCTGAAACTTTTATTTTTTTTCAACGTACATCGAATTGAAAATTTGTTTAAAAAGTGCTCTCGAAAATTTTGAAAATTCTCTAATCTTTTGAATGCTTATCTAAAATGGCACAGAGCCACACACTCACGAAAACCTGTTTTCCACTTTCCGGGTTCAGAAGGTCTCAAAATGTGGACATTCAACAAAAAATCTGATAAAATCGCAGATTAATACTGGGCAGGTACTGGTCAGGCTCCAAGTGATAACGAAGGTATCCCAGGTAGAAATACACCACCGGCCCAGTACTGGCCTAGTACTGCCTGTCGGAGTTCCAGTACTGGCTGGTTGTACTGGGCCAGTACTATTCCAGTACTTGCTTTTAATGATTGGCAGTACTAGTCTGTCAGAACTGGGGCAGTACTGGCGAACCGCTGGCGTACGAAAATGCCGGAGTTAATTTTAAAAATGATAAAAAATTATTTAATTGTTTTAAAGACCATCCATTCATCTTCATATGACTGCATATCGTCTAAATATTATTTATAATTACAAAAATATAGTTTTGAAACTATTTGTTTAATTTTAACACCCACTATTTCTATAATCTAAAGATATAACAAAAAAGGTATTCAAAAAATAAATAATAATAATTGAAAGCGAGTATTTTGTCAATACATGTTAATGGCACTGCTTAGAATGAATACATATATTACACTGTTGCACATTGAATTATATATAATATTTCTAACTCTACGGGGCTTCGAATCTACATCTATATACCTAAATCTATCGCCTAGTAATCGGTAGTGCTAACCACTGCGCTAATCCGACAAGTTGAAACTCTATGAAAAAGCCATTCTCATAAACGCGGGAATTTTCAGAATAAATTACTTTTAGCATGCACAACAACATTTTAGGCCCTGTGACATTTAAAAAATTTTTAAATATTTTTTTCGGACTACCCCAATCCGCAGTCATAAAATAACTTCAAAGTTCATGAAATTCATGTTTAGAGGAACCAAAAAACCATAATTGCATTTGATTCTCACTACAATGCTGTTTTAAGCCCAGACAGTAGAATTAAAATATAATTCGTCGTACATCGAATTGAAGAGGAATGATTTTTTAGTGTGCCATTTCAATACCAAAAATCAGCTTTATAATAACACTTTTTTACAGGGATAATCTGGTTTAAAGCGATAATAATCCGGATGAAAACTTCAACTCCGGAAAAGAGTCCGGATCAGTCTGACATCAATCCTCAACTTAATCCGTTCCCCGTGTATTGCTGTTTTTAACAGTGTTAACTGTACAGGCGGATCAAATTGATCTAGTTTCTCAAAGAAGTAGTAAATATGCATAAACAATTCTGGAAAAATTCATGGATCACTTTCGAACTTTCTACTTTATGATAAAATTATGGAATTTGATATTCGTAAATCAGCATAATAAATAATTAACAATAAATAAAAAAACTTGTGATGGTTTCAGTTGTGTCTTGAGTCAAATCCTCCCTTCGGAAATTGGGATAAAATCAGTGATTCGTGAAATTAAAATGCAAATGTAAAATCTTCCGGATAAATCTGAAATATTTGGGTAGTATTCGTCTGGTCTTTGTAATTTGAATAAGCATTTTTTCAATCTTTAATTTCAAGTGCGTAAACATCATGTATCTTACTATATTTAATGAACTCTAGTTTCTAGGCACAGCGCGTCCCCGCGCACTTTTTTGTTATTGGAAATAGTTCAACAAGTGAGAACTTACACTGCCGTATTCGCAGCCTTTCACCGATTTCTACTTCTGGGGAATGGAGTTATTATACTTAGATCATTCTTATACAACGTATTTCTCCACAAGAAATATAGTGCGATATAGTGCTGCATTTTCGCTGTGTACAACAAGAAGCAGTCGCAACTGGATGAGAACGATCTTGTTTTGCAGTGCTGGAAATTTCCACAGGAAAAAGTTTAAGAGCGAAATTGGATGCATATATTAAAGAAGTTAAAACTACTTTTACCGTAGCAGAACTTCAAACTCTCAGGGTCGTGATTTAAATCGCGAATGTAAAATGTAGAAATCCATTTAAGACTAAATTTGGCATTATTAAAACATATATATCCCGAGTTAAAGTTTCGTCGTCACTTTCAACTTCTTTCACTTTCATCAATGAAGGTGAATGAAGATGAAATGAAGTTAAAGTTTCAATGTCAGCTAATGTATTTTCGCCTTCATTTTGACTGCAAAAGTTGTAGTTATTACCGTTTTTACAAGTTTTGCAGCCGAAATGAAGGTGAAACGATATTGTGATCTCATCTTCATTTCAGCGTTTTTCACAATCATTAAGGAATACACGGAGAAAACTTTTGCTGCAATATTTGCTGAAAATCAGACTAGATTTTTTTTTATTTATCAATGGAAGGACATAGAGGAACTTTTGTAAAGTTTACTACTTCGAGTAGTAACTAGCAAAATAGCAAGTAATGTATTATAACCGCTTACTAATTTCGGTAAAAGAAAATTCTAATATTTGCAAAGGCAAAGGACTATAGTGACGTCGAGAGAGACCGGCGCACTAATTTAGTAAGCGACTAAGTAAAAATTGGTGCAGTCAGATTAGCAGTCGAAAAAAAAACGCAACCTGCGCCGCGTCGCGGTTAGAACACAAGTATCATTTACACAAGCATACAACACATAAATGGAGACTTATTATGGGATTTTGAACTGTTTCTAACTTTTATGTTTATTTAAATTAAATTGTACAGTATACATGATAATAGTTTATACCATATTATATACATTCCGCAATATTATATCACAAGCTGAAACAGAAAAATGTGTTTAAAATATAAAGCTGGTGGGAATCGAACACGGGTCTCCGGCGCGGCAGCACAGGGATAATCCATCCTGCTAAACTAGACAATGAAATACAGAAATTTATCGCCCTTATTCAGTAAATCGAAGTTTCATCGTCAGTTTCAATTTCTTTAAGCATAAGCGTTATTCAATGCAAGGTAAAAATATTGAAAACCGTAGTTTCGACTTCTTTCACTTTCAAGGCTCTGATCTTACTGATTTAACCTTTATTTTAACTTCAAACTATGTTATTCCATTCCACCTTCTGTTCCAACCTTATGATTGTTTTCAGGAGAGATACTCAATTGCAATAAATTTAATTTTTAACGCACCCTTCACCCAACCGAGAAAAGGGCTAAAGTGAAGTAGATAAATTAGAAAACTCAATATACTTTTTTAAACGCAGACTTCTCATTTTGACTTCAGGTACGTAAACAGTCAATGAAGTAATTCGTTTCACAAATCATTCTCTGAAACCATTTGAAATTTTTTGGTTTTTGTCTGTCTGCTTTTACCTGTTTTTTTATTCTCTTTAAATATATTTATGTTTTTATTGTTTAAATTTTCAAATACTATACTGGCTCAACCAATACTGCAAACTTGGCGAGGTGCTGACCTGTAGTACTGGGCCAGCACTGAAGTTCACCGATATTGCACCAGTGGTGACGGTTAGTACTGGGCCAGTTGTAAACCAGTATGATGCCTAACGTTGGTGGAACTCTTGTGTCAGTATTTTAGCAGTATTATGTATCAGTACTGCGCAAGTAGTCGACCCAGTATCACGCCAACCGTTGGCGGAACTCCTTCGCCGGTATTGCACCAGTGGCGATGGTCAGTACTGGGCCAGTTGTAAACCAGTATGATGCCAACCGTTCGTTGAACTCTTGTTTCAGTATTTTACAAGTAATATGTATCAGCACTACAAAAGTAGTATATCAGTATCACGTCAAACGTTGGCTGAACACCTGTGCCGAAATTATACCAGTAATAAAGGTCAGTACGGGGCCAGTTACGAACCAGTATAATGCCAACCATTGGTTGAACTGTTGTGTCTGCATGTTACCAGTAATATGTATCAGTACTGCGCCAGTAGATTACCAGTATCAGGCCAACCGCTGGCGGAACTTCTGTGTCGATATTTCACCAAAGGTGATGGTCAGTACTGAGCCAGTTGTGAACCAGTATAGGGCCAACCGTTGGCGGAATTCCTGCGTCGGTATTCTACCAGTAATGGCAGTCAGTACTGACCCAGTAGTAAACCAATACTATGCCGATGGTTGGCACAGTACTAACAGACAGTACTGGTACTTATTCTGAATTACAACATATTATTGAGCCAAATTTGAAATTAAAAATGCTTGTAATCGTATTTAAAACTCAATTCTTATTTTAACAAATGGGCTAACTGATCAAAGCACGTAACCAAGTATTAACAAGAGAATAAAACACTAATTTGATTAAAGGATATTTAATCTTACCTAAAATCACACTTTGTATAACGTACACGGCAAGAGCGAGTCTTGTTGTTGTACAGAAAATAATGGGCCATCTGACGATATCTAATGCAGTGACGATTACCGGTGCATCTACCTTATATTCGCAACTTCAGGGAGAAGTTTCGGTGAAATCATATCCCAGGTGGAAATGTCGATAGTGCGCCGAAGTTCACCACCGGCGCAGTACTAGCCCAGTACTGTCCCCCAGTACAGACAGCTGGTGGTTCGCCCAGTACTGGCAGAACTTTGGCTGCACGACCGGGGCGACACTATGCCAGTAGTACAAAAATAGACTTAAAAAAAACACGTCTACAAATGTTGTCAGGGTGTTTTGAAATGTCCAGAAATTGACTATACAATTAAGGTGAAAACATTTTTTTCTATTACTTTTTTTAAGGAAAATATTCTAAGTTCCACGTTCATGAAAAATGTTAAATGTTCAGAAAGAATTACATTGGATATGTATGTGTAAATCATTGTAGAATAGTCTAAAACGTCTAAAAAGCAAAACGTTACACGAAAGTTTAAAGAAAATTGTTATTAAAAAATTGTTGCGCAACGTGGTAAAATTTCTAACTTCCGTCGATACAAATTTTAAATGCTTATTAAATGTTATTATCAAAACTTTTAAAACGGCCTAAAGCACAAAAATAAAAAATATTACACAAAGAAAAATTTTAGTCGACTTAAATGATTTATTTAATCATTATTTTATTCATATTCCTGTTGACAGTTTGTGCATTTTACATTTACATAACGTCGTATAATAATAAATAATCAGAAAAAGAGAGCTCAAAATTTGGTACTTAAACTTTTCTGAACTTTACCTTATGAGGATGGCTTTTTCATAGAGTTTCAACTTGTCAGTTTAGCGCAGTGGTTAGCACTTCTGACTGCTAGGCAATAGATTTAGGTATAGATATGTAGGTTCTCGGTCCCCCTTAGCGTTAGAAATTTTAT